>NC_071101.1:45847500-46075000 GCF_024256425.1 Clarias gariepinus | reverse complement strand
AAGCGCTCGGAGGTGACGGAGCTGATCAGAGCTCAGGAGAAGGCTGAACTGAGTCGAGCTGAACGACTCCTGGAGAAACTGGAGCAGGAGATTGCTGATCTTCAGAAGAGACTCACTGAGCTGGAGCAGCTTTCACACACACATGATCACATCCAAGTCCTCCAGGTAACACTTACTGTCTGATCTACACACACAGCTGTTTCTCACACACTCTCTAAAACACCTCCTGTTAATGGAACAGTGAATGTCTCCTGATGTTACCAGTGTGTATAGAATTTTACCTGCTTTCTGTAGGCTTTAGCTTCTGGATGTCATTCTTCTATAAAGGACAGACCAACGTTTCAGACATCCAGCATCAATGTTTATCAACATCTCTCATTTAATGGAGTGAGGAATTCTCTCTCGGATCTGAAGAAGAGACTCGAGGAATTCTGTGAGGAGGAATTCAACAAAATCCCTCCACATGGTAAGAGGAGCTGTTCCTGCTGGAGAAACACAATGATGGACGTCTTTACTCGCTCTGTAAAGTGTTATTTCTTAGCGATGCTCCTGCTGACTTTCCGACGAACTAAAATACAAATTTTAAATTAATAAACTGACTGTCACTTTGAACTATTTTTATCTTATACCTAATAATGCTTTTGTCTTCATTTCCATTTTCTCTTCACAGCTGCAGCAGTTCAGATCTTTTCAGCACCAGAGCCACGGAGCAGAGAAGATTTTTTGAAATGTATGTCTCACTCTCTCTCTCTTTTCATGTGAATATGCACTATTCTGTTAGTTAAACCCAACATATTGTAATGGGTCTGGCACTGAAGGAACACACAAGAACTAGATGTCACAAACACAAATGTGAGCTTCTCTAACAAGCACTTAGCAACAGGTCAAAAGAATGCAGTTTTAGTCAAATTATGCTCTCTATAGGCAATGTGGCTTTTATGGCATCTCTGTGAATGAGATCCACGGGTCACTGCTCAGCATCTTTGATGTCACACGTGAGAATGCGGAGCAAGTGAGACCATCTCGCTGAGCAGGTGGCCTAAATCAGGCAGAGACAGCTGAGCATGTGTGCAACTGGAAGGCCTACAGCACCCTTTTTGGGGGGTGATTGGGGGTCTGTGATTGTGAGCTACTCAGTGTAGGTGCTTCTAGCACTCACACTGTTAACACGGTGTAAGCTGCTCTACAAATGCTAGTTTCATAATAAGGGTTCAGGGCAATGCAAATACCCTCCCCAACTGAGCACCAAGCTTGCACTTTCTGTTCCTACGCCTTTAGCATGTTGCATCCAATTCAGTGCTATGGTCAGCCCCAAGTGACACTTCCGGGGGTTAGCTGTTAAACCTGCTTTCCACAGCTTACCCAGTACCTGTTTCAGATGGAGCAGATAATCCTCTCAGATACTGGACTGAATGATGACATCATCCAGGTAGGCAGTGGCATAGGGGCAGTGGTTTCTTAGGATGATGTCCATGAGCTGCTGAAAAGTAGCTGGGGCACAATGGAGAACAAAGGGCAGGACCCGATACTGCCAATGGCCCTGTTTGGTCATAAAAGTTGTATTTTCTTTAGCTTCCAGTGTAAAGGTCACCTGCCAATAGCTTAGGTTAAGTTAGGTTGAGGATAGAGATGAATCAGGCCTTACCAAGCTGGTCCACAAGATCATCTACACGTGAAAACAGGTATGAGTTGAAGGTGGAGATGGTGTTTAGACGGTGTAAGCTGATCGACCTACCGGGCTTGAGCACTGGGACTATGATGCCATGCCACAACATGCTGTCCACCTTAGCATTTATCGTAGAATGTACCAAATGTGTGTCTGATCCTCAGCATGGTACAGATCTTTTAAATCTGCAACAAACAGTTCACATCACACATTAATTTAGATATAAATGGCATACCATAATCCAATACAATTTCCTTGGGAAGCTCTACTGATCCCTACTGGGGAGCAATTTTAAGTAGCTTTACATAGGGGGACAGTCTCAGGGTAGCACGTAGATGTACTGTAGTTAACCATGACAAGGATAAACTCATGTCATTTTGCTAACTTCTGCAATGACCCAACCAAGTCCATCCCAATATTTTTTAATGGCATGCTGATTATAAGATTACGGGTATGCTGATTTTTAATGGTCCTTCACCGGAAGATTCCAGGTGGCCTGACGAGGAATTTTGCCTGCTGCCAGTCAGAGAGCGTGTTTTTTTTTTTTTGCAATAATTAATATATCTTTCAATTAGTTCAATAAATAATTATAACAATATTAATCTGTTCATTAATTAAATTCTGTTAGTCCTGACTGGTGTTTTTACGTTATGTGCACTCCGCGTCTCCCTAGAGCAGCAAAGCCTTTAAACAGACATGCTAGGATAAGAGAAAGTGTCCAGGTGGAGTAGAAAGGAAAAGGAAATGTTGCACAATTTCAGATTTATTCAGGGCTTTGAGTGCAGTCAGTTCCATCTGTAAGTTTTATCATCACTTAAAATACTATATGCTCAAAGACATTAATATTATTTATTGTAAAGTTTCATAAGTATTTTAACAGGCACCAAATTCAATTTTCATTTATATAGGTAAGAAGGGAGCAGAAAGGCATTAACTATAGTGCAGATATGGACAAAAATGAGTCATAAAGTCTGATTTTTCACTCTGATTTTTCTAAAAAATATTTAGTTATAACGTAGTCATTATTGTTATAATTTTTACCTTTTAGAAGATTATGTCTGCTCATTTGTGAGGTTTAAAACTTTTTTCCTCATATTTTCAAATTAAGGTGGAGACAGTCAGTCTAGTACTAACTCTGGTGCAGTGATCTATAGAGGACTAAACATAACATAATTATAAATAAATAAATGTGTGAATAAATAATTAAATATATAAATAAATAAAAACATGAATATAATATACCAATTGCTAAATGTATTCCTACTTTTGTTTTTTAACATATTTCAAGATTTTTTTCATTTCTGAATTTCCACATTTCTTCATTTATTTATTTTTGTGTTGTCAGGGTTCTTTATTTATCTATTTTTGATTTTCCACATTTTTCATATATTTATTTCTGCATTTCTGGCTGCAACCAGCGGGAGGCAATCTTGAAAAGTTTGTACAGCTGTGCACACGGAGGGATTTGTGAGTCGTAAACCCAGCTGTAAAACTCTATGGCCGTTTGTGTGCTAGATTATCCACAGCAGGTTAAAATAATTTCAGTTTTTAATACTTTATAATCCTTTGCATCATCTGCTGGGAGGGCAAAGTACAGATGTGGCCATTAAGACTGCGCGTGTTTTCCCGCGGGATGCCTCAATTTAGCGCGCGGCGCTCCGCGACTTGCCATAAGCAACATTCGGGAATTTAAATAAATGTGTTGTGCTTCACTGAATATCCGCCAGATGGCGCATGGAAGGACTTTATTTAAACGCCGGACCAAGTACTGTACAATGAAGAATTGTGTATAATTACTTAGTCTAAAACAATATTGTTCCCAATGCTGAAGCAAACATGAATTTTATTTTGCTTTACAACAGATCTTTCATGATAAATGTGTTCATATGTGCTTCATATTTTTTTCATAATGATGAAATGAGATGCCCAAATTCGTGCTTTAAAATTCTTAATAAGTTTCTTATATATTTTTTGTAATGTTTTAACAGGGACAAAACAGTAAAAGACATGGCAATGTCTCGGTTTACATGGTGTTGAAATTAATTTAATTTCCTGATAGTAGGCTATCTGATAGTCTTAACTATGCGAATGTCCTGATTCGTGAATATGCCAACATATCTTATTTAAAACGTAAAAAATGTGTCGACATCATCAGAAGACATGAATGAACTATATATATTATATTATTAAGTAAATATTATTTTATGACCACGAGCTTCTTCTGGCATTTTATAATAATCATCATATTTGCTGTTTGTGTCCAGCATTTAGTAATTATTTCATACATTATTTAACCACGGCTGGAAATTATAGCTGGAATGTGATGTGATTGTGAATTCATGACTGAAATAAAGCAGTTTGTCTTTTGTAAAGTACTTTTACTTTACAAAAGGCAGCGTTTTTATAAAGCGTTTTTTAAAGGCAGCGTTTTTATGTAGGTTGATAAACGTGTGTTGTACAGTATGTACACCGCGACAGCGCGCTCAGTTACTCACTTCTCACCTTTCATGTAGGTCTGCTCGGACTAATTCGTTTTAAACCCCTCAAAAATGTGTGTGTATACAGCCCCAAACCTCCATCAGTTATTAACAATAGCATCTATTTAGAAAAAATGCCCCAGTGATTTCGGAGGTTCAGGAAATCTCCCGGCGCTCTGTGCATAACATCGGGCCAACTCATGTCGAAAAGAATTTATAAACGGTTTCTAAACGTGGGCTATTGTTTTTTTTTTACTTATAGTATTTGTTAATTTAATTTAAATGAGGTTTGGGCTCAGGTTTTCGATTCAGCATCGTGATTCTCCTCTTTTATTTACTCCATAGTTTTAATCAGCGCTCAGCCACATGCATGAAGTTTTCCAGAGCGCACCGGCAGAAGTAGACTAATGATTATGAACGCGTCGGGAAAACAGCAAGCAGACTGACTCTGACCATTTATAAAAATGTTTGCGTTCATTTTCTGACGCGCGCAAGTTCACCAAAAACAATACAGAGCAGCCCAGCTTATTTGCTTTCAAACATTTATAAAATCACGTTTTTTCGTTATTGTGAGTGCGCTTAAATAAAAGTTGAGTCTTATAAAGGCATGTAGTCTTATATAGTTTTATTATATAGTTTTTGCACATTAATCAGAGTCCTCATCTGTTACATTTTTGAGGACAATAGTTTTTTTTCAGCCTGTCACGGCGTGCGCCCAAATCAATATCGCTCCTCGCTCACTAGTTAGGCGGCCTCTCCTTCAGATATGCGAAAAAGCGGGGCTGCAGAATTAGGCACGAATAGAGAAGAAGAGCTCTCCTTGCTAAAGATCACAGGCTTCCAATCCGCGCTATAAAATACTCGGGGTTTGTTGGTTTACAGTGGATTTTACTACGCGGTGTGAGTGAGACGCGCGCACACAACGCGGAAGTGCGGCACGCAAACGGGGCAATTGGAACGCGCCCCAAAGACTTCAAAGAAGAGCAAGCGCAAGCGGACGGAGGCAGAAGCTGCTGTCCGCGGATGGCCGTCATACTCGTATTTTATAGCGCAGGGTGCAAACCCGGGATCATTGGCATGGATGAGCTATGTCCAGCTCTGTACCAGCATGTCATGTGGGCATTATAAGACTAAAAAGTGTCAGCTGGCACGCCTAAAAATAGACGCAGGTTAATTTTTTTATAGTCTAAATTAAAATCCTCCTCTTTAGTGCCTCCTATTCCTATTAATCCTATTGTTCTTTTAGTGTCACTGCGTGTGCTTACAATGCCAGACAACATTCAAATGCAAATTATTCACTCTCCCCAAGTGTGAATCAGCTGTTCTCACCTATACATATTAACCTATACGTTCTCACCTAAAGTGTTTAGGTAAAATTCCACCTATACAAGTGTGACAAATATGCAAAGAAAAAAAATAGGAAGGGGCAAATACTTTTTCATGGCACTTCACATGTAGTCAGATTGTTCCACTGGGCTAAAACTGTAGCAGGTGGAGTTATAGCACTTTTCAAATCACACTTACTGATATGAATAACTTTGAATGATGAATTCTACGTTAATATGATCTCGGGCTTGCTCCACATTATAAAAGCAAAGCGCGGAGATGGAGATCAGGGAAGTACGTGATGTGGTGGAGAATAGGCAGTGGCGGTTCTACACTGAATTGCTTCGCGGGCGAGACTCCCTCCCGCCCCCCCGTCAGCGCCACTTCTAACCAACCAAACCCCCTGTCTGAAGTCTGCTCGGTCTTGTTAATTTGTTTTAAAAACCCCAATTCTGTGAATTCCCCCAGCAGCGAAACTGGTTTGATGACTTCACACCTGTTGTAAAGGTGAGATGGGGGATTACAGTAACTGTGGGTGCGCTTTACCTCGGAGCGCGCTGTCGCGTTGTATTCAATGAATAGACTAAAACAAAATCATGTTTGCTTCAGCATTGGAAACAATATTGTATTAGGCTAACTTTATTAAAGATTATACACTTTTGTATTCTTTGTCCACACACGTGGGCATCTTTAAATTTTTAGATATTGATCCTTTCTCGATGCAGCGAATTTTCTGAGCAAATTAATAATAATTTCCATGAATGAAAAGGAGGGAGAAGAAAAGGTTACGCGAAAATAAGAAAAAGCTTTAGAGGTAAATGCTGTGAAATGCTTCAAATGAACAGATTCTGCCTATAACAGGTCAGGGACAGTGAGGCTGGATCCAGCAGCGCACCACATCCCACATCATAATACATGCTGATGATGACCAACACGTCTCCCCTCATCTACCAGAGCCAAGTAAAAAGAATGGCAATAAAACAGAATAAAATTAGTAGCAGCATTAACTTGTGCTAGTTATTATGATGGTGGTCAATATTAATTGAAATAATGTTTCTCAGCATTATTTCGTGTTAATATTGACTACCCTAATAATTAAAATAAGTAACTAGTTTACTAGCGTGAGCTACTGCTGCTACTGATTTTATTTCAGCTTACCTGTTCAGTTTTATTGCCATTCCTTTTAAAATATTGTCTTTATAGATTTATATGCTGTTTGTCTTGATGTTCTTTTTCTTTCGTTTCTTTGACCCAATATATGTTCAGTGATACTTCAAATAACATGTTTAAATAGCATTGATTTCTGTATTGTGTTATATTTTTATACTAGTAACTGGTGTTAAAAATGTATCTCTACATTAATGAGCCAATGTATTATGGTGTGGGCTGCTGTGGGCCAGGAAGTCCAGGGCCACTTTTTGGTCCCAGTCCGCCCCTGTAATAACGAATGGAGAAAGCGCAGTCGAAGCCCGGGGATTCTGCGTTCCGCGGGGGCCAGTCGTGAATAGCTGACACTTAGTGACAGCCAATGAAATTGAAGCATTTTTGTTGCTTTCCACGTGGTGTGGCGTTGCTTAAATAATATCTGTATAATATCCGTATATCCTATAAAATCGTCCAGACCCTGGTTCGAATCCCGCTCTGGGTGAAAATGTAATAAATGTGAATCCTTTGTTTTACACTTTTTGCTTATGATAATCATTAAATTACAGCAACTGTGAGGTGAGTGCTAATGTGTTTCATAACTTAAGAAAAAAAAAATTCTCAATTGCAAACATGCATTTAGTACTGAAGCATAACTTGATAATGTAATGGCTATCGTGGTATTTTAGCGAATAGCACCTGAATTTTGAGCACTGGCTGGGAATCGAACCCGGGTCTCCCGCATGGCGGGCGAATCACCTACCACTGAGCCACCAGTACCCTACAGGTATTGAAGGGCATTTTCAGAGCTTGCCGCGCGCACTCGCGGCAAGTCGTGGGATCCCTTTTCCGAAAACGTGCGTTTTTAGAGGCCAGATCTGTAAGCTCTTTGTGCTTCCCCTATGAGAAAAGGAATTAAGATATTGCTCCACTCACGTTTCGCCACCCCTCCAGCTCTGCTGTTCTCTCGAAGGTTTGAAGATATGACTTGAGGTCATCATGAGGAGTCAGCTTTGACAGCACATGTTGGGCATCTTTTCTTGGGTCTGGGAGGGGTACCTCTCGTCCGCCACGCTGCTGGATCCGGGGGAGTTCAGCGGTCGTGCTCTGTAGACCTCGAGCGAGCTGTTGCAGTAGTATCTGCTGTTGAATGCTTGTTTCCAGCAAGTGGCCGAGAAAGCGTTCCGGTGACATTGGTGCCCCAGTGTCCATGTTCTGTGCATGCATTCTCTACCAATGTAAAGCTTTTGTTGGTTCAGAAAAGTCACGGACACGAGAGTAGAGGCAACACTCACATAGAGCTCGTTTAATTCTGGTATTTAGTGAAACCAACAAAAACACACAGAAAATGTAAGTGAAACTAAAGTATCAGCGTTAAATGGGGGTCCCTATATTTTATGTAGTGGTCTAGGAGTAGAGAGAAGAGCAGGGGAGACAAGCCCCAGAGAATAGTTCAGACTCAAGTGCAGCAACGAGGGGTGCTGTAGGTGCCAGAGCGGATGAGGCACGAGCTGGGGTTTAAGGTGCGGGACGCCGTTGTCCCTTTTTTAGAGGAGTATGTGGGAGTGGGCTCTCAGTAGTGTAGAAGTCTGCAGAGAGAGAAAAAAAACACATAAGTAATTTTGTTTTAACCTGCTACTCACCTACACGCGCCACTGGGGTCCTTTTATAGGAAGCCGCCAACAGGTGGATGGCTGGTGATTCGCTGTGGCCGATGCCGGTGTTTTGTAGTGCCCCGCCTCTTTTTGAGCTTGTTGGTAGCTGTCCCTGGTACTGACTGAGTTTGATATACAGCGGATTCTAGACAAGTAAGAAGCTGCTTTTCATGAGGCGTACTGGTTATAAGTCCATCGCCACAGTCTCAATCACAAAATCAGCTAACGCTGTAAACTGTTGACAAAATAAATTATATACTCTGAAACGTTTATTTAAACATTTAAAAATATATTTACAAAAAACATAATTCAGAAATGCTCGGGTTACTTTGCTGTAACCCTGTTCCCTGAAAAAGCGGGAACGAGATGCTGCGCGAAAGCGCTATGGGAAACGATTCCTCGTGACCGGTTGTGAAGCACGTGTGTGTCAAACACGCCAAATATTTTAGCATCTATAACCTCAGGCAGGTGACGTCAACCGATGAGGTGCACCTGGAGGTTATAAATAGGCATGAACCGGAAACACCCTCAGGTCAATTTTGTCTGAAGGATGTCCAGTCACGCATGCAGTGCGGCATTGTAGCGCAGCATCTCGTTCCCGCTTTTTCAGGGAACAGGGTTACAGCAAAGTAACCCGAGACGTTCCCTTTTAAAAGCTACACTCGATGCTGCGCGAAAGCGCTATGGGAACGAGAATACCCACTCCGCCGCACTGCAAGTGTCTGGACCCCCAGGGTTGTGTCGTGTGCGCACAGTACCCCCAAGGAGTCCTAGACCCCGTAAGCATGGCATCAAACCATGACGCCTGACCGATGTCTTGCGGAAAGGCAGCCTGCTGCATGCCATCTTTGGAAGCCCCTCTTGCCGGAGCAATAGACAAGGCAAGCTTCCTGGTCGAACGGCCCTAATCACCAGAGGCGAAGTATGCCACGCGCCTCATAGGCTAGAGCACTAGCATCTTTAACCCAACTCGTCTAATGGCGGCGGCCCTTGGGCCGCGGCCCCACGACATATGAGACCCTGCTCTAATTTACGGCCCCGGCTTAATGCAGAGGTGCGCTGTAAATTGAAAAGCATGAGCTGGACACAGCGAATGAAGACTTACTGCTCCGGAGCTAACGGCGGAGGACAAAAGGCTTCGACTGTGGAAGATAGTTGGGCTGGAATGTAAAATATCCCGAGGGACAGAATTTCTCCTGTCCTCCTAGGCTAGGGCACTAGCATCTCTAACCCAACTCGTCTAATGGCGGCTGCCCTCCGGCTGCGGCCCCAAGACATATGAAATCTGCTCTGATTTACGCCACTGGCTAGTGCGGTGGTGTACTGTAAATCCTAAGGAGCATGAACTAGACGCAGTTAATGAAGTCTTACTGCCCCGTAGCTGTAACAGCGGAGAACAGAAGCTTCGAAGACAACTGCAGAAGATAGTTGGGTGAGGATGAAGAATAGCTCTAGCTAGCCAATGGCAAAGCCTAAGCACAATAAGAAGGCTGATGAGGCCCATGAATAAGCCTGCAACTAAGGGGTGCTTTCCACCAGCCCCATCAGTCAGGACGTAGGCGAGGAGCGGCTACGTATGTTCTGAGTGCACTAGGGCAAAAGCCTGAGGTCAATTTTCTTGCAGAAGCTCCAGCACTGAAGCAGTTCGGCAGTGGACTGGGTCTGCATGTTTTGCCATGTCCTAGTGTAGTTTTCCACGCTAGGACATGTTAACCTCCTGACTGCTGGAGGGAGTATTTCAGGGCCAGAAATAGAGTCATCGTTTTGGGGCAATTGATGTGCAACACGAGCAAATGACCTCTCCAGATCCCTTGGGCTGGGCGGCCATCTAAGGCCGCACTCCGGCCCCTAAGGGAAAAACGTCTGCTGTTAGCAACTTGCGACGACAGGACGGACCTAGAGTGGGACCCAGGGTCAAGGACGAGGGTCTGAACCACATAAAAAGGGTACGAAGCTCGAGACAGCTGTGCCCGCATTGCGGTCGGATCTCACATGACACTCAATGTATGCTTTGTGTAGGAAAGAGAACGCTTTCCGTGGCGTTGAGACTCGATCCTAAAGAAAACGAGGTGAGCTACGATGACATGTTAATGCCAAGGCGCTAGCTCCATGAGGAGGGTACGAAGCTCTCGGCGCGTAACCCTTGTTGCCTCTCAGTTGCTGGAGGGAGTATTTCAGGGCCGGAAATAGAGTCATCGTTTCGGGGCAATTAGTGTGCCACACGAGAAGATGACCTCTCCAGCTCCCTTGGGCTGGACGGCCATCTAAGGTCGCGCTCCGGCCCCTAAGGGAAAAACGTCTGCCGTTAGCAACTCGCGACGACAGCACGAACCTAGAGTGGGACCCAGAGTCAAGGACGAGGGTCTGAACCACATAGAAAGGGTGCGAAGCTCCCGGCACGTAACCCTTGTTGCCTCTGGGGATTGGCCCTTGGATAAAATCCCCCGGCACTGAGCCACCACTGAAACCACTCTGGGAGCGGTGACGTTACCACCTCGCCTAGCTTATACTCCTTTAGAGTATGCTTTAATGAGTTCGGCGCGCGCAGGAGACAGCTTTGCCCGCGTTGCGCTCGGATTCCACATGACACTCAACCTCATACCTCATGTAGGAAGGAGAACGCTTTATGGCGTTAGGGCTCCACCCTAAGAAGTGAGGTGAGCTAGGGCGACGTATTGACGCCGACGGAGGGGTAGTGATGGTGGTGTCTGTTAGGTGTTCGGTTTCCTGAAACACGGCAGGAGGAACCCGAGCAACTAACACTTTGTCCTGAGGATACTGGTTTTCCACAGTGCTTCGTGCTTAAGGAGACATAGCTGACAGTAGGTTCCCCGCTGCCAGCCTCTCTAAAGGTGCACGAACTTTAACACCTCGGCTAGATGGGTGTGTCACTGGAGACCGCTGCTCTCCGAAACACCAATGGTGGCGGAGATTGAACCACGGCCTCCTAAGGATGCTGGTCCTCTTCATAGCTTCGTACCTAAAGAGACATAGCTGGCAGTAGGTTCCCCGCTGCCAGCCTCTCTAAAAGGTGCAGCTCTCAGTAGGTCAGTCTGGTCTGCCTGGAAAGCCATCGTGTGCAGGGCTGCACCAGGCTGACCCGCTGCCTGAAAAATCTTCTCCCACCAACAAAGATGTTAGTCTACACGCTTGGTAGGGAGTGTGGATTTTTCCCAAGAGGATGAGCTCCCAGGGGAGAGATAGCCCGTGAGCGTCTCTCTGATCTGGGACATCATCATAAAGGACCGCACTTTTAGCCATGACATTGGAACAAAGCAAATGTCAATAGCACAAAAACACAGGATAAATATGGCTTATTCCATGAAAGAGTTAAATTATGGAGGTCGCCAGGAGGGGAGGGGCCATCATTGAGGCCCCTCCTCCTCCGGCCACCCGACAGACACCTGTCGGCTGACCGTGAGCGTTTGGGGGATTTATTTAATTTATTTATTTTTTATTTTTACCGCGAATCGAGGTGTACGCGTCGGACCGCGCGTTACCACCTCTAACACAAACTAACACACCGGCTCATCACTAGAGGAGCGCTATGGAGTGATAGTTTCCATCTCCGCGGGAGCGAGAGAGAAAGTTCTTCCCCCCTTCACCAGAAGCGCCGAAGCGCGCTGGAGAAGTGGAAGGTAAAAGACTCATAATCCGGCGAGAGAGCGAGAGAAAAGGAAAATCCTGTCTCGCGCACCTCGGCCAGATTGCACGCCAGAAATGCGCTGCGGGTCGCGGTTTTACTTTAAGACGGCGAACCCGAGCGCGCGGGACTTTAATAGGGAGAAAATCGCAATACTTACCTGCTCCCTGAAGCCCGAGATAGCGTGCTCCTCCCCCAAACACTCAGACAGAAACGCGAAGATCGCCCTCAGCGAGATATTCTTCTACACGGAGGGACGGACTCGTGTCTAACTCTGCCATCTTTCTGGTGAGTAGTAAGACACTTCTATTTTCGCTTTCTGTTAAAATGCTTGCACACACGCACACACACAACATGGATTCTGAAAAGAAAATGATCTGAGGGTGTTTCCGGTTCATGCCTATTTATAACCTCCAGGTGCACCTCATCGGTTGACGTCACCTGCCTGAGGTTATAGATGCCAAAATATTTGGCGTGTTTGACACACACGTGCTTCACAACCGGTCACGAGAAATCGTTTCCCATAGCGCTTTCGCGCAGCATCGAGTGTAGCTTTTGAAAGGGAACAATCGGCTATTATTGTTAAAGCCAGCCCGTGGCTGTTCAGGGTCAAGTTTACAGGGGCTTCTCAATCTTTTATTAATTTGACTTTTTGGACATGGCCGTTTTGTAATGTTCAGCAAAATAAACACTGTCCACAGTTTAAATATACTCTGGACATCTTAAATTCTTGATGTAATAGAGACAAGGCTCTTCACATCTTTCTGCCCTAATGTTATCGTGGTGTAAATTATTAATGTATTGATGTATGTCACTTGCGGACAAAATAGACTACGTGTCTGTTTAGTATTTCTTTTAAACACCTGTGTTCATAGTTTAATCAGCTTTTAACAAGACAATGTTGAAACACTAACGGTTAAGTGTGTGTGTGTGTGTGTGTGTGTGTGTGTGTGTGTGTGTGTGTGCTCCTGCATTTGTCAGGTTTGTCTGAGCTAGCTTTAACACAAACACATTTGCACGCCGGCAGGACCAAAGAACCCATCTTAGCATCTAACAGTCAGTAGTAGGGGAAGGCAGTACATTCTCCGCTGAGATTTCTTACCTTACCTTTCTCAAATTCCACTCCTCCTAAGTTTGTCTTTTAATGAAGTTCTTAAAACCCAAAGCATTTTTTTAAACTACGGAAAAAAAAACATGGGCCACTTAAGCACAAAATAGCACAGGTGCAAATAATCAAGTGTAATAATTGTTGTTGATTTCTCAAGCATGATTTCCCCAACTTGGCGTTTATAAGGATTCAGACAGACTGAATTCAAGAATGCACCCCTAGGAACATAAAACACAAACACACACACACACACACACACACACACACACACCGAAGAGCAAAGCAGAGATGCACATTCACACCTCTGACCACCTTTGAATGACTTCCTGCATTTAATATTGTTATTATTATTAGTAGTAGTGCTCCAAATTTATTATTATTGGTATTATACTTATTATTATTGTAATGCACCCACACGTGTGCAAAAAAACGAAGTACAACAAATAATACAAAAATGTATGATATGTTAGCCTAAAACAATATTGTTTTATTGTGTATATGCACTGAATATACACTAAACAATAAAAACTGCCTTGTGCAAAGTGAAAGTGAGTTGCGCGTGCAGCTTTTTGATCAAAAGACTGATAAAAAGCATGCGCAGATATGAGCAGATTTATTGATAAAACTAAAAACATGATATGAAACAAACAAATGAAACCACTCGCTGAATACAATGTGACAGCATGCAGAATCACCGGGCTTTGACTGCCCATCCTTCATTCATTATTAGTAGTACACAAAAAAAAAACAAGTTTCTGTAAACACATCGTTGGGATGCCACGTCAAACAGCCGTCTGGAGCATGACAGGTCCATGACAGGGCCATGACCGATCCGTGCACGGAATGTGATCCCCCGCGATGGCGTAGTTAACGATGCTCCGCCCCATAAACGCCCCCATGCGCTTTCCAAAAAGATGGTTGCAGTGCTGTATAATCCCACCAGATAGAGCATTGACTGCTTCACTTAACTGCAGTGTCTAAGCAGCCGGTTACTATATTCTATATATAACATAACTTACAGCAACATAGTTTCATAAATAAATGATGTGGTAAAAAAAGAGGGAAAAAACGATTAACAAAAAAGATTTAAATCACTCAATACACAACCCATGCTTATGCTATGTTTAATTAATTACTTAATTAATTAAACCATTTATTGCAATATTTTTCACGACATCCTTAATAATCCTTAAAGACACAGTAACATCTATAATTTATTTATACCGCTCGTTGTAGGTATGAAATACAAGTGCGGGCTATGTACAGTATTTTACATTACGGTGTATTTTATCTATTTCCGTTTAATACACTGGTGGATAATATTTTGCTGCAAAGTAAAGCTTAAAATTGAACTTCTGCTTGGGTTTGTTTTCGTTATTTTTTATGTTTTCGCTGATGTTTTTTTCGCTGATAGTCAAAAATTGGCATAACAAATTGATTAATGGCGCATAATATCTGGAACAAATATCTGTCTATACAGATCAGTATGTCTTTAGTCATTTAACCAGCATAACGTTCGACTATCAAAGATCTGATGGGGCATTTATCACTTATCACAATGATAAATAGATGTGGCAGCAGAGACAGATTTAATCCCCATTAACATTCACACTTGAAAACAATACTAACAGAACTAAACAGTTCCAGAGGGTTACTGCCTGTTATCAGGACAGGGATCACCTACAGGATAACACTGTATTTTTCACTGCTTATATATTTTTGCCATAGTTTCATTTGGTTTTACGCAATTTCATGTGTTATTTGTGTGTGTGTGTGTGTGTGTGTGTGTGTGTGTGTGTGTGAGAGAGAGAGAGAGAGAGAGAGAGAGAGAGAAAGAGAGCGCGTGTGAACAAGAGAGGGCTTATATTGTGATTTGTCCAATGTTACTAAAGCCTGGCTTACTACTACTTTAAAAATATATATAAAAACATAAATATAAAAACAATCGGCCTTCTCAGTCTTTCGTTAATTTTACTTCTGACTTGAAACCAATGTGGCTTATTAAAGATGCACTGTTTTATTGGACATGGCTGTTTTGTAATGTTCAGCAAAATACACACTGTCTAAGTTTCGAATATACTGTGAACGTCTCAAAGTCACGTCTGTCTCTTCAGATCCTTCTGCACTAATGTTATCGTGGTGTAAATTATTAACGTATTGATGTATTTCACTTGCAGACAAAATAGACTATGTCTAGTTACGAAAGTAATAAATTTGTCACTATTCTTCTCTTATGCAGCACGGCTTAAAAGATAATAAAAATTACACCAATTCTGCCATGATGCTTCCCTGCCCATACACAACACTGGCTGGAAAGATGAACTCAGACTCCCCTGTCTAATTATGTACCTAATTATTATTACTATTATTATTATTATCATTATTATTATTATTATTATTATTAGCCCAACTCTTTGACTATTTAAAACAAATTCGTCTTCCATTTTTTGTCCATTGAAGTTGTTGGTTCAAGTAAATGTATTTTTAAATACCCAAACAATCCCCCAACAATTAAAACACGCACAGATGACTTAAAAATTTTAAATTAAAATTTTTAATTGATTCTTCCATAACAAGGCAAAGGTAAAACAGTAATTTGTATAAAACAGGTGAATACATGTTGTATTTTTGCTTAAAGGTCATTAAAATACCCGGATAACACCAGCTGCTTATCAGTCTCTATCTGATCCTTTTATATTAAAATATCAATTTAAAAAAATATTAAAGATGGAACAGTTTAATTCTTTGTTTCCCCCCTAAAGTATCAGACGTTTTGCAATTCTATGTTCAGAATATACAGGAGACCTGACCAAACATCATTCTAAAGCTGTTGCACCTTGACGTCCTCCCTCCTACAGCTCCCTCAACAGCTTGTTCAGGGTCCTTCAGTATCTCCTAAAGTCCAGCCGTCACCTGTCTGACCCCCCAATCCTCCACAGCGGAGCTCTGCTTAAAGACAACAGGAGAATTTAGTGAAAACAAACATAAATAAACTTTACAGAATATCTAGTTGTAATAAATATAAAAGATATTGGTAAACCTATACCACAGTGTGTGTAAAATACTGTTTTAGGAATTCTGGAATGTAAATAAACTGCCTGTGCTAATGTTAACCATTGAACTTTGTTAGCGTTAGCCACTGTTTGTCTGTATTATCGTCTGCATTAAATTAACCGAGAATTTACTATATATAATAATTCCAGACTTGGTAAACAGACCATTAAGTTATCTAAAGGTACATCTGATCGCTGCTTGTTCTGCCAGTGATTTTTAAAATTGCCAATAAAAAACTAAACTGGGAAATAGACTGTAAACTAATCCCAAACAAATTTTATAAAATAAAACACCACTTACCGCGAATAGTCTATTAAGCCGCCATCTTCATCTCTGTAGTGCAGTTTAATAGCGTCAGTTGGGCGGGGGAGGGGGTGGGTTGTTAAAATCATGTGATTGCATCTTAGCGTATCTAAATTGCTTGCTTGTGTTAACGTGTTCTTGAGAACGAAGCGCCATCTAGTGGTGGAACTGAATAAATAGGGGCGTGTAATGGGCGTGTTTGAATGGGCGTGTTTACTGTAAAATCTTGACACGCCCTTGTGGAAGGAAATGGGGATTACGCCCTCCATAGGGCAGCCGTACGCCATTCGCACGCCATTCACACGGTCGCGGCTATTTGACGTGGCTCCATCTGTACTTTAATCACACTGTTGGGTTGCGTTTGCTATAAATACTAAAAGTGCTTAATGAATAAACTCAATGCAAAAAACGGAAAATGAAACTTCTTCGTTTCCTCCCTAGACCTTTTGTTCCAGGGTGTATGCAGTAAATGCATGGGTGAATACTATTATTTAAGAACTTAATTAAACACGAATATAAAGTGGCATTTTAAATTTAAATCCAACATTTTACTGAAGCATTTGCTAAGTAAGTAAGTGTGCAAATGAAAGATAAGTGAATAAATAGCTCCAAATGATACTTCAGCATAGTAAAAGTACCCTAGCATAAGTTTATGTAATGAAAATATTATGTATAATGAAAATTCAATTTATATAATTATATTTAATTAAATTCTTGACATTTAATGGTTAGTAATTGTTGCAGACATTCACACTATTTGGGGGGAAGGGATTGGCTTGTACAGGCAACTTTACCCTGATCAATAGTCGGCACCCTGCTGTAATCAGCAGATCAAAGGAGCAGTTATCGGCAATGACACATAGCCTTGGAGGCCAGGGTTGGTTGGTTGGAAGCACGTTTGAAGAAGAAGATAACATCATATATATATATATATATATATATATATATATATATATATATACACACTCACCTAAAGGATTATTAGGAACACCAAACTAATACGGTGTTTGACCCCCTTTCACCTTTAGAACTGCCTTAAGTCTACGTGGCATTGATTCAACAAGGTGCTGAAAGCATTCTTTAAAAATGTTGGCCCATATTGATAGGATAGCATCTTGCAGTTGATGGAGATTTGTGGGATGCACATCCAGGGTACGGCGCTCCCGTTCCACCAGATCCCTTTATTGGGTTGAGATCTGGTGACTGTGTCTGCCATTTTAGTACAGTGAACTCATTGTCATGTTCAATAAA
The DNA here is from genome assembly GCF_024256425.1 of Clarias gariepinus. NCBI lineage: Eukaryota > Metazoa > Chordata > Actinopteri > Siluriformes > Clariidae > Clarias > Clarias gariepinus. The sequence continues at coordinate 46,057,374 of NC_071101.1, read as the reverse complement.
CCAGTTTGAAATGATTTGAGCTTTGTGACATGGTGCATTATCCTGCTGGAGGTAGCAGAGGATGGGTACATGGTGTTCATAAAACGATGGACATGGTCAGAAACAATGCTTAGGTAGCCGTGGCATTTAAACGATGCCCAATTGGCTCTAAGGGGCCTAAAATGTGCCAAGAAAACATCCCACACCATTACACCAACACCACCAGCCTGCACAGTGGTAACAAGGCATGATTCATGGGCACCGTTCTTATTCTGTTTATCATGCCAAATTCTGACTCTACCATTTGAATGTTTTGAGACTCATCAGACCAGGCAACATTTTTCCAGTCTTTAACTTTTGGTAAGCTTGTGCAAATTGTAGCCCCTTTTTCCTATTTGTAGAGAAGTGGTACCCGGTGGGGTCTTTTGCTGTTGTAGCCCATACGCCTTAATGTTGTTCATGTTGTGGCTTCACAAATGCTCTGTCAAATACCTCGGTTGTAACGAGTGGTTATTTCAGTCAACTTTGCTCTTCTATCAGCTTGAATCAGTCGGCCCATTCTCCTCTGACGTTCTAGCATCAACAAGGCATTTTTGTCCATAGGACTGCCGCATACTGGATGTTTTTCCCTTTTCACACCATTCTTTGTAAACCCTAGAAATGGTTGTGCGTGGAAATACCAGTAACTGAGCAGATTGCGAAATACTTCGACCTGCCCGTCTGGCACCAACAACCAGTTTAAAATTCAGGAGATTGTCTTAACCAGGACCACAACCCTAAATGCATTGCAGCAACTGACATGTGATTGGTTGATTAGATAATTGCATTAATGAAAAATTGAACAGGTGTTCCTAATAATCCTTTAGGTGAGTGTGTATATATATATATATATATATATATATATATATATATATATATGCGCATTGGGCCAATCTATCTTTAGCCACACCAACGGACGAAATGACCTTAGGCCAACCACTGATGCCAACATGGGCCCAACGTATGCACTGCCGTTGGCCCAACGTTGGGCTGACATCAGAGCAGTGACAAAAGGTTACCAAAATTTTGTCGACGTTGAAACAACAAAGTAGTGCAATTTTATCTCTTAATAAATTATTAACTTCCTACAGAACATATGTATTATCTGCAATATTTAATACGACCTGACATCAGTTAGCAAACTATGAAATGCTATAATTATTACTGTCATTATTACAGACAAAAAAGGATTGGTAATCTGATTACAGAATATTTTTCTTTAAACAGTAAAACATGTAAACAGATGACTTACAATTTAAATAATCACTCACAGGACTGTTCCATGCTTGTGCATGCAGCAGTCCAGAATGTGCACTGAGAACAAACCTGTCTATCCACCAATGTATCTTCTATAAGTTGTCTTTGGGCATGCCTGGACTTGTCTGAAAGCATAAACGTTATACATTGATATATTGCTAAGGGGTGCTGTTGGACTTTTGTACAGGTTTGACACACAGAAGAAAATAATAGGAATCAGATGTCACAGTCATAAAAGCGAGCTTTCTTAATTAGCACTTTGCAACAGCTCAAAAGAATGCAATATTCTATAAAGATTGTAGCTTTTAAGCCGTCTCTATGAGTGTAGTGGTTTTATGGGTTGGTGCTCAGATGGCGCGGCGGACGTGGACATACAAAACAGGTACAAGGTGCAAGAGACAGCTGAGCGCATGTGTAAGTGAGCAGATCCTTTCTTGGTGAATTTGATTCAGATGTAGTCGAGTCTGCAGAGACAGGAGACAGACAGGAGAAAATGCACATGTAGTGCAAGCATCGGCCGAAGATCATAGTTGCATTGGCCCACCCTATTTTTAGGCACCTATTATTTTCAGTGCAGCTTATGCCATGTGCGTGCGTGTGTGTGTGTGTGTGTGTGTGTGTGTTTGTGTGTGTAGCCAGCCATCACAACAATCTTCAGTTTGTTTTTCTCTTTTATTTTAGATTTCTGTTATCTGACTCTGGATCCCAACACGGCACATCGTAACCTCATTCTGTCTGAGAAGAACAGAGCGGTGAGATACAGTGAGAGAGAGCAGCAGTACTTTGATCATCCAGAGAGATTTGACTCCTGGCGTCAGGTGTTGTGTAAGGAGAGTGTGTGTGGACGCAGTTACTGGGAGGTGGAGTGGAAAAGTAAGGGATGGGTGTACATATCTGTCTCATATAAAGACATCAGCAAGAAAGGTCAGGGTAATGAATGTGGATTTGGATGCAACAATCAGTCCTGGAATCTGTGGTGTTCTTCTTCTTCTCTCGCTTTCTATCACAACAACATTGAGACTAATCTTAGAGCTCCATCATCCTCCAGAATAGGAGTGTATGTGGATCACAGTGAACAAACTCTGTCCTTCTATAAAGTCTCTGACAGGATGACGCTCCTCCACAGAGTCTACACCACATTCACTCAGCCTCTGTACGCTGGGTTTGGGTTTTACTGTGGCAGTGGATCCACTGTAAGATTAAGTGATCCAGAATAAAGTGTGTAGTGTTTTGTGTGAAATTCTTATACATTCCCACATTGTGTTGCTCCAGCTGCGCAGACACAGTATTTTAACATGGCAAAAACTGAAGAGCAAATACTAATATTGCATAATGAACTTCCTCTAGATGTCCGTACATCAGAGACTTTAACTATCTTTAAACGACGACTCAAGACGCATCTGTTTCTCACTTGGACTAACCCCCCCCCCACAAAAAAAAAAAAAAAACTCTTCTCAGATGTGTTGGACTAATGGTACTTAGTTATTAACCTAGTTAACCCAGTGTAAGTATGTATCCAATGTTGTAAACATTAAAGCACTTTTTGTAAGTCGCTCTGGATAAGAGCGTCTGCCAAATGCCTAAATGTAAATGTAAATAATAAACATGATCTCCTTAACTTCTTTATTTATTCTTTATAACGTCTAGTTTTATCAGGTTAAAATAAAAACAGCTTTTACTTTAAATTTCTGCTACTTAATCTGTCTGAAATAGTTTATGTCCAAAATTTGATCATGTAAAAATCTATGTTCTGTAATTTACTTTTACTAAAATCTTAATTTCAAGCTTTTCTGCTGTGTTATATTAAGCCATTTAAGTTAGCATGCCATTTATTTTTACTGAACAAGTTATTAAACAATACGGTGGAACAGAAGAGCAAAGCACCTTCCCTGTGTATGTGTAAGTGTTACGTCCCCAGGTCTAGGGTCCCAGGGCGTAATAAATAATAAAATCTTAAACGACCAAACTTTTGTCTTTTTCTCTTTTATTTATTTTTTACACACGCACGCACCGGAAGCTCTCAACTTCAGGGTTGGGCCAAGGCCAAAATAATAAACAAAAACCCTGCCCTATCTCCTCCCAGAAACTAACTAAACTACAAAGAAAAACTAAACCAAAAACACAGGGCTAAACTGACTCCCTAACTAAACATTCAACACAGGAGAAAACGGGTCTAACTAAAATGGCACCCAACCCCTACTGCTTCCATAAAAGAAATATGTATAAACAAACAAAAATAACTATTTACAATATTTACAAACATATAACATTTAACATAAACAAAAGAGAACAAAAACTCACACCACACACTCACAACACAGGCGCGACCCTAGACCTGGGGACGTAACAGTAAGGAATCGCCACTAGAGGGTACTGTTTAGTTTTTGTAGGTTTAGTTTGGCAGACTCAGTTTCCCAGAAGACAACTCGGTCAGGGGATGTGGGAGCTCACCTGAACCGAGGCAGGTCATTAAATCTTCCTGAATAGCTAGTTAGTCTGGGAAACTGGGTCGAGCATTAAATGTTTGTGTGAACTGTCTAAGTGTGCACTTTGTTTTGTATTTTGGTTTTGTTTATATTTTGGTTTGTTTTATATTGTTTTTTTTTATTTAACCTGTACTATAACTTAGAAGCATGTCCCAAGGCACTAATAATATGTAAGTCTTTTGTGTTTAAATGTGTGTGGAGCTGACTCGGACTTGTACAGTCTTGTGTGCGTATCTCCAGATTGTGTAAGTCTCCCGGTGTCTCTGGCCTCCCTAGTTTCCCTGTGTCTCTGGCCACCATAGTTTCCCTGTGTCTGTAGCCTCCCCAGTTTCCCTGTGTCTCTGGCCTCCTTAGTTTCCCTTTGTCTCTGGCCTCTCTAGTTTCCCTGTGTCTCTAGCCTCCCTAGTTTCTCTGTGTCTCTGGCCTCCCTAGTTTTCCTGTGTCATGTCTAGTGTAGTCCTTTGGATGTTTAGCTATCTGGTAGGTGTAGCTATGTGTTTTGTTAGGCTAAATACATGTTTAGCTAATCACCATGTTTAGCTGACTGCCATGGCTTTAGCCCTAGTCCTGTCTCTAGTCCGGTCTCTCGTCTCTCTCTGTCGCTGGTCTCCCTGGTCTCCCTGTGTCACTGGTCTCTGTGTCCCGTCTTAGCTCCATGATTGTCCGCAATGGCCTATGTTTTTGTTAATGTCCTATGTTTTCTGTAAGCCTGTTTCACCATAGGGCTTATCTTCTGTGTACCAGGTATTACAGCCTGGATGTTCGTCTGTAAGCCTGTGTTTCGCCATAGGGCTTCTCTTCTGTGTATCAGGTATCATATGAACATGGAATATATGGTTACAAAGCAGTTACTCTTAACGCTACACCAGAGATTTTCTTACAAGATGGAAGAACAATCAGAGACGTATAAACTCGCCTATTGTGTGTGTTTGTGCTTTAGCGTCCTAGGGGTGCATTCTTAAATTCAATCAGTCTTAATCTAAATAAACGCCACATTGGAAAAATCATGTTTGAGAAAACGACACATTTTGTATTTGCAGAGTTAGGACATTCTCTGGTCTAAACATGTTTGGGCATAAAAGTGACATTGCGGAGCTCTACAGCCTTTACTGATGAACAGGGACATGCTAATCATTTTGCTATATACATATTCCCTCACACATTTCACACACATTTAAATAGTTTTCTTCTGTAAAGTTTCCTCCATAGTTGATTCTGTAAAGCTGGGCGCTGATTTCTTCCAGCTTATAAGGAATCTTATTGCCAGATTATTGTGTGATTTCTCGCTTCAATATTCCTCGCACCCTCACTGACTGATCACAAGGCCTTTTAAACTCTCGTTTTTGCTCGACGACCTTGCTGTCAGATCATAACGCTTTCGAACTCATTTCTCGACTACGAATCCACATTTCTCCTCGACACACAGCTTCAGAAATGCCTTACTACCACATCTGCAACTCTCTGTTGTGATATGTCCTGTACCCCTATTCACTTGCCAGACCAAGACCTAATTACTGCCAGACCTTTTGATTCCCAACTAGGAATTTAAAAACTGATGACATGAGATGTGAAGCAATTAATATGTATTAGTCTGGAAAGGGGTACAAATCCATTGCTAAAGCATTTTGACTTCAGCAAACCATGGTACAAGCCTTATCCACAAATGGAAAAAACTTGGAAAAGTGGGGAACCTTCCCAGGAGAGGCCAACCTACCAAAGTAAGGTATGTGTTAAATATTCAACAATAAGAAAGAGACTGGGCAAAATTATTTTATCCAAGAGGGAGTTCCAAGGCAAATGTCCGCACTTAACTCCTGCGGCTGTTCATGCTCAAAAACCCTTCAATTAATTAATTAAAACAATTTTGAAAGGAGGAGTGTGCCAAATTCCTTTCATAACCAGTTATTACAAATGTTTGATTTCAGTTGTTGCCACCAAAGGTTACACAACCAGTTATTAGGTTAAATTTTTTCATTTTATTTCAATTTTCTCTATAAATAAAGTTAATTCAGAGAAAACAAAACTTTCTCTCTTTTTCCATTGTGTCTTAATGCAAGATGGCTATTTCAGTATCTCAACGGTATTTAAGTGGTTAAATATTGTCTGGTTTGTGAAAAGCATCTAAACCTTTGGAACAGCAAAATTCTGTTAAAACTATTTATCAGTGTTAACTGGAATCTGGTTGAAGTTTGGTAGTAAATGCAGATGTTCAGAGATAATTTAGATACGAGTGAACAGTCCATTGTTGGGATGGCTGAGGTCCTTCACAATCTTCCTGGCCTTGGTCCAGCACTGCTTGGTGTAGATTGAGTGCAGGTCAGTGAACCCGGTGCGGATGATGCGCTCAGCTGATCGCACCACCCTCTGTAGATCTCGTATGTCTGGCATGGTGCTGTTCCCGAACCAGGTTGTGATGTTTCCCATCAGGATGCTCTCTTGGAGGGCAGTCTGAAGTCTCTCAAGCGTCTGAGGTGGTACAGACGCTGCCGGGCCTTTTTTACCACGGTGATGATGTGACACTGCGTGATGTGAACACCGAGGTATCTGAAGCTGTCCACTCTCTCCACTGGGCTCCTGTTGATGAAGGGGGTCTTGTAGTTCCTCTCCTGCTTTGTACTGAAGTCCACTATCAGCTCCTTTGTCTTGCTGACGTTCAGGAGGAGATTGTTTCTCTGGCCCCAGTTCTCCAGATTTCCAACGTCCTCCAGGTAGGCTGTCTCATCGTTGTTCGTGATCAGGCCGACCACGACAGTGTCGTCAGGAAACTTGATGACGGTGGTAGAGTTGGTAGTGGCCACGCAGTCATAGGTGTACAAAGAGTACAGCAAGAACACAACCCTGGGAGGCTCCAGTGCTGAATGCTAGATGAGCTGAGTCCCAGGTGCTCCAGCTTGGTGGTGAGTGTGGAGGGACATATGGTATTAAATGCAGAGCTGTAGTCGATGAAGAGCATTTTAACATAATTCCCCCTCCGAATGTCCAGATGAGTGAGTGATATGTGTAGGAGATGTGAGATTGCATCATCTGTGGATCGGTTTGGGCGGTATGCAAACTGTAGTGGGTCAAACGTGTCCGGTAGTGAAGAAATGATGAAGTCTCTGACCAGGCGTTCAAAGCACTTCATCACTACTGAGGTAAGGGATACAGGGCAGTAATCGTTGAGGGAAGCAGGATGAGGTTTCTTCGGGACAGGAACAATGATGGACTCTTTAAAGCATGTGGGGATCACCGACTGAGATAAAGAGATGTTGAACACTGCGTGAACACAGGTGCTAGCTGGTCTGCGCAGGCTCTAAGGATACGACCTGAGATGCCATCTGGTCGTGCTGCTTTCCTGGTGTTCACTCTCTTGAAGGCTCTCCTCACGTCATGCTCGGTGATGATGAACATGTTTCCAGTGCTGGCAGTGTCTTCCTGTCTGCAGCCGTTAGCGTTGCTTGCATTAGCATCGCTAACGTCTTTAGCTGCAGCCTCGAAGCGAGCATAGAAAGTGTTCAGCTCGTCTGCCAGAGTCACGCCTGCGTTCGTCATACCGGTTGTTGGTGCTTTATAATCCGTTATTGTCCTTAATCCCTGCCACAGGCTCCTAGAGTCACTCTGTTGGAGCTGTGACTCTAGTTTCCTTCCATAGCACTGCTTCGCTTCTTTCACCACCTTCCGGATGTCATATGATGCAGCCTTGTATGGTTCCATGTCCCCCGACGCAAGTCCCGTGTTGTAGGCAGCGGTGCGAGATCTCAGAGCGTTGTGGATGGTTTTATACACCCACGGCTTCTGGTTGGGAAACGTTCTGATGGTCTTTTTCTCCACTGTATCATCCGCTAGTTTCCCGATGAATCCCACAACTGCTTTCGTAAACACGCTGATGTCATCGGAGCTGTTTCCGAACATGTCCCAGTCTGCGTCAAGTGCGTCTTGTAGCGCGGCCAACAATTGGTCCGTCCAGCACACGACCTCCCTCTGAACCGGAACTTCCTGTTTCAGCCTTTGTTTGTATTTAGGCATGAGGAAGATGGCGGCGTGGTCGGATTTACCAAATGGTGGATAAGATTGCACCTTGTAGCTGTCCTTGAACGTTGTGTAACAGTGGTCCAATGTCCTTTCACCCCAGGTGGGTGAGGTGATGTGCTAATAAAAGTTTGGTGCTGCGTGTTTGAGGTTGGCACTATTAAAGTCCCCCGCCACAATAAGCGCAGCGTCCCAGTGTGGTGCTGTGCTAGTGCCTCATGCAGCTCGCATAAGGCAGTGTCCGTGTCCGCTTGTGGTGGAATGTAAACAGCACTGATTATGACCGATGTGAACTCCCGAGGTAGATAAAAAGGACGACACATGATGGACAGTAGTTCCAGATTTGGTGAACAGGAGCATGTGAGAGGAACAACGCTCGCGTTGTTGCACCAGCTGCTGTTCACCATTAAACACATGCTGCCTCCCCTTAACTTCCCCAAGTCCCGCATCCTATCCATGCGGTGAACCGAGAAAAACTCGGCCGGCTGGATGGTGTGGTCCGGCACCACTGGGTTCAGCCATGTCTCGGTGAAGCAGAGGAGATTGCAGTCCCGAATGTTTCTCTGGAACTTTATCCTGGCCCTGAGGTCATCGAGTTTGTTTTCCAGTGACTGGATGTTGGCAAGCAGGATGCTAGGCAGAGGTGTGCGGTGTGCACGGGCTCTCAGCCTGTTCCTGACGCCGGCTCGTTTCCCGGCTCATTTTGTTCTCTTCCAGGATCTCACTCGGCCAGCTCGAATCCGGAGTTAAAAACATTGAATTGTGAGTACATTGCACACCAATAGAAACAAGAGTGTCTTTATCATACTTAATGTACTCAATGGTAATGATTTGACTGGTTTTAAAACGCTAAAAACTTATTTAAAAAACAAAGAAAAGGTGGTCGGAGCAGTTGTGATGGCAGCCGACTTAACCAGCGCCATCTTGATATTTCTACTGGTCCAGTGGGTAGAGGAAGAGATAATTCCTAGAGATAATTTACTACCTGTCCAGTGGGTAGAGGAAGACGGGTTTGTGCTGATGATGGTGATAGTAGGCATGGCAATACAAGGAAGGTTTGTATTCTAGAAGACTATGACGCAGTAGACATACAGCCAGATGTCAATCACAAAGTAGCCTGAACATCAACACCTAACAATGATAGCATGCCTGATATGTTGAGGCATATGAGTTCGATTGTCCATCAAATTGGCAGACCATTAGCAGAGAACAATATGTCTTAACTCAGTTCATACAGTCTAGGCAACACCAACAGATGTTGCCATTAAGACTGTGCGTGTTTTCCCGCAAGATGCCGCAATTTAGTTCTGCGACTTGCCGCAGGCAACATTAGGAAATTTAAATAAATGTTTTGTGCTTTATTGAATATTTGCCAGATGGTGTATGGAAGGACTTTATCTAAAAGCCAGAGCAAGTACAACGATGAATTGTGTATAAAGTTAACTAAAACAATATCGTTTCCAATGCTAAAGCAAACATGAATTTTATTTTGTTTTACAACAGATATTTCATAATGGACATGTGTATATGTGCTTCATGTTATTTTCATAATGATGAAATAAGATGACCAAATTCGTGCTTTAAAAGTTTCTTATATAGTTTTTGTAATGTCTTAACAGGGACAAAATAATGAAAGTCATGGCAATTCCTCGGTTTCAATGGTATTGAAATTAATTTAATTTCCTGATAGTAGGCTATCTGATAGTGTTAACTATGCAAATGTCCTGATTCGTGAATATGCCAACATGTCATATTTAAAATGTAAAAATGTGTTGCCATAATCAGAAGACATGAATGAACAATATATATATACTCAGCAAAAAAAGAAACGTCCTCTGACTTTCAACTGTTTTTATTTTCAGTAAACTTAATGTGTAAATATTTGTATGAACACTAAAAGAGTCAACACCATAAGACATGAACTAAAAATGTTTCACAATGTGTCCCTGAATGAAGGCAGGCTCAAAATCAAAAGTACCAGTCAGTATCTGGTGTGGCCACCAGCTGCTTGAAGTACTGCAGTGCATCTCCTCCTCATGGACTGCCTATTGCGGACAGTCTGAGCACTGATGGAGGGATTGTGTGTTCCTGGTGTGACTCGGGCAGTTGTTGTGGCCATCCTGTACCTGTCACGCAGGTGTGATATTCGGATGTACCGATCCTGTGCAGGTGTTGTTACACGTGGTCTTCCACTGCGAGGATGATCAGCTGTCCTTCCTGTCTCCCTGTAGCACTGTCTTAGGCATCTCACAGTGCTGACATGGCAATTTATTGCCCTAGCCACATCAGCAGTCCTCATGCCTCCCTGCAGCATGCCTAATGCACGTTCACGCAGATGAGCAGGGACCCTGGTCATCTTTCTTTGGGTGTTTTTCACAGTTGGTCTCTTTAGTGTCCTGCGTTTTTAGAACTGTGACCTTAAATGTCTACTTTCTGTAAGCTGTTACGGTCTTAACGACCATTCCACAGGTGCATGTTAATTAATTGATTATGGTTAATTTAACATGCATGGAAAACATTGATTGAACCCTTTACAATGAAGATCTGTAAAGTTATTTGGATTTTTACAACATTATTGTTGAAATACACAGTCCTAAAAAAGGGACGTTTCTTTTTTTGTTGAGTATATATATATATACCCAGTACACATGTCCGCAAAGCCCTTGGTACTAGCAGCTGAAAGCATTCGCCCGCGCCGCACAGCCATTCCCAGCTTTAACCTCTCACCCTAGATGAGTGACTGCGGTGTAATCCGGTCTCAGGCCCGTTTTAACCCAACCTAGTAACTTATGCAGGACCAGATCCTTCTCCTGCTCGGCAATGAGTTGATCATGGTCTAGCTGTGGCACAGGCAAAACGACTGCGGTTGGCGTTTTAGGCATTGCAGTAACTCGGCTGTACGCCGGCTCGAACGGCTGATTACCGCCGGAGAGCTTGGAGGACTGCACGGGGAGAATGTTCGGGGTCGAGGGTTCTACGTCGCAACTGCACACGCGCTCTTCAACCCGTTTGCAGTACCGACCACACGCTTTGCTGCATGGCCGTCGGGATAAAGCGACGGCGTTAGCGTGTAGTTTTCCCGCTCGGTCTGCTACCGGATGTTTACATGGCACGACTACCGAAGGTTCCGCCTCCCGGGTGTGTGCTACTAACATGTCTGGCTGTTGTTTGGGTATTAGACTCGGATATTAGTAACCTGGGTAACCCGGGGTTACCATGCAGAGTTCCGTAATTTAAGTCTAGCACCGCATCCTATGGAAGTAAATTTTATTTGATTTTATGTAACTTTACTTACTTTTAGGGAATAAATGGTAGCCCATACAAAAGTACTCAGAAATGTGCGTGCGAAGCTGCACGTATAGGCCTGAGATTCTGCTTGCATAAGCAATCTGATATATATACGTTGAGGCCCCCTAGACTGGGGGAGCTTGATGAACCCCAGATGTATAGGATGACATCATTGCATGTAGAATGAATTCTTTGTCCTGGTTGACTATATAAGTGGGGAGCCGACGGGACAGTGTTGCGATTCTGCAGTCTCCCCCGGCCGTTATTGCATGATAAATAAAGGTCGAGATCTTCTGAAACCAAAGCCTGAGTCTTCAATCAATTTCCACAACAATCCCATCTTTCTAAAATGTCCAAACCCAAAATCCGCTCACTTATTTTTACTCAGACTGTGCGACGGGTAGCCCTGTCCCCGACTAGATTCACCTACCGAGCGGCCCCGAGCTGCGGGAGGGCGCCCGGCTCTTTTGCGAACGCACCTAGTGGCTAAGAAGCACACCGCTCATGGACCACCAGCTTTTTGCACGCTGCCTCTTTACGGTCACCCTCCCCGAACCGGAGGTGGAGCGACTTTCATAGCTTTGACCAGTCCTTCTGCTCACCGGCCTGGAGGTCTTCCAGCGCCCGCAGCGCTTTGCCTTCTAGTGCTACTCTGACCGCGGTTTCCGCGGGGAACCAGCCCGAGTAGTCTGCAGCTAGCTCTACCTGCTTGAAGAATGCGTAGGGTTCGACGGTGCCATTGTAGAAGGGGAGGCGCAGCTGCAGCTCACCTCACCGGCTGCCGGTATATATATATATATATAAACTTCATATGGAATAAAATGAAACTTGAGATACATTTACACACTGAATGAAGCATAGATAGTATGCGGGATCCCTTGCGCCATCTGCTGAAAGAAATGAGAATTGCAGGTTGGAAAAAGCAGGAAACGGCATGACCGGTGCGCAGCTGTAAGCAATTTCACGTAAGTAAGAGCAAAATAGCTTTATACTGGCTTTTACTGGTGCAATTTTGAAAATGTAAGCATGCAGGGTGATTAACCCTCTGAGGTCCGCGCACGCATATATGCGTTTTAAGGCGTTTTCCCCTGATGACGCCAATAAGAACTTAAATTACACTTTTGGTTTTAATCGTACAGACAAGATCTATATATTAATCGAATCTGTAAAGTGTCTACTTTTATTTGTATGCACACATGTTAAACATAAAACTTTGTGCATTAATAAAATAAAGAAAATAAACAGGGTGCGCTGTCTGTCGCTTTGGTCTGCGTGAACTGCAGGGAGAAACACGTCAATATAATGAACTGAAACTCAGCAAATACTCCACAGAGACACACAAAACACATATCTATAGAAAGCTTGAACTGTCTACTTTTACATTTACTAATTCAACTCGAAAACAAATAATCTGTTTTTATGTAATCCGTATGAAAGTAAGGAGTGGTACAGATTCCCCTGTATTGGCTCATTACAGCTGATGTGATCCCGCCTCCCCGTGCGCGCGCTGTTCATATGGAAATCAACCTTTCATCAACAGCGCGTGCACAGGGAGGCGGGATCACATCAGCTGTAATGAGAAACAAAACAGCATAAAAACAGATTATTTGTTTTCGAGTTGATCTTGCACAGATTTACAAGATAAAAAGCACACATTTTTAAAGGAAAAAAACACATTTATAAGGGAAAAAGCACACATTTACAAGGTAAAAAGCACACAAATAAAATAAAATGACGGAAACCATAATATTGCATCTCTTTTCTACGCATACGGATGCGCAAATGCGCCGTCGACAAAGAACGCGTGTTTGTTACCGCGGGTTCCAGTGGAACAATCTGACTACATGTGCAGTGCCGTAAAAAAAAGTATTTTCCCCTTTCTGATTTTTTTTCTTTGCATATTTGTCACCCTTGTATGGGTGGAATTTCACCTTACCACTTTATGAGAAAAAGACAGATTGGCCTTTTTTTGTAAGTTATCATGAACATTTTGCATTTCGGGGATATCATCTTGATGCATTGTAAGACATACTGCCCATCAGTGGTGATGAACCAGTGCCTGCTGATGATGACCAACACGTCTCCCGTGATCAACTGTACCAGAGCCAAGAAAAAAAAGAATGGTAATCAAACTGATTAAAATTGGTAGCAGCATTAACTCGTGCTAGTAATTATTATGGTAGTAAATATAAATTCAAAATACTGTTTCTCAGCATTATTTCGTATTAATATAATTAAAATAAATAACTAGTTTACTAGCGTGAGCTAATGCTGCTACTGATTTTATTTCAGCTTACCTGTTCAGTTTTCTTGCCATTCCTTTTAATATATTGTCTTTATAGATTTATATGTTGTTTGTCTTGATGTTCTTTTCTTCGTTTCTTTGTTTCACTAATATGACCCAATATATGTTCAGTGATACTTCAAATAATAAGTTTAAATAGCATTGATTTCTGTATTGTGTTATATTTTTATACTAGTAACTGATGTTTATAATGTATCTCTACATTAATGAGCCAATGTATTATGGTGTGGGCTGCTGTGGGCCACGAAGTCCAGGGCCACTTTTTGGTCCCAGTCCACCCCTGTAATAACGAATGGAGAAAGCGCAGTCAAAGCCCCGGGATTCTGCGTTCCCCGGGGGGCCAGTCGTAAATAGCGGACACTCAGTGACAGCCAATGAAACTGAAGCATTTTTGCGGCTTTCCACGTGGTGTGGCATTGCTTAAATAATAGTATAAAATCGTCCAGACCCGGGTCTTCCACATGGCGGGCGAATCACCTACCCCTGAGCCACCAGTGCCCGTGTATAGTTAAAGCGCATAAAAACAATAAAACAATACTGCTGCTAACATATTATACATCTTTGTAGTCCTTTTGCACACACGCGCAGGTGCGTTACAATAATAATAATAACAATAATAAATTGGGAGGACTACTACTACTAATAATAATAATTCTGAATGAAAATAAAAAAATAAATACATATAAGTTTGAGCTTGACACGTTTATGAGCTCTGTCGCTTGCTGTCAATGGGCATAACACATTTTTCGACTTCAGTAGACACACAATACTTTAGACTGAAACACGACTGCCCCCTACAGGTAATAAAGGGCATTTTCACAGCTTGCCGCGCGGAGCCGCGGCAAGTCGCGGGATCCCTTTTCTCAAAACGTGCATTTTTAAAGGCCAGATCTGTATCTGGTAGCCTTTACACTCACAGTCTTATTTCGAGCTGCGCGGGACAAACAGCCCCGGACCCCAAGTCGCAAGGAAAGTATCATAATGGGATTTCATTTTTGGGCCAGTGTTATGATCTAATCTCATTTGGGACGCAATAGTAAGTTATTTTGGTAATTTTGCACTGAAACATGCAAAACTAAAACTGGCTGGTAGTCTGATGCAAAACATGGGTATAAGCTGTAGTGTTCACCAGTCTCAGAACGGTGTAAAAATGTGACAATTCTCCAAGCGTTTGCATGTGGATTCTATCAACCAACATAAATGTTATTACGGTGTCAAGAGGAATAATCGACCGTAATGATTTTGATGAAATGGACAGCCTGTACCCTGTGCTAACTAATCTGCACCATCTGTACTAATCGGTATAACTTTTTTTATCTGTATTTCTTTGTACAGAAATTAAATACCATTCAAAAGCTTTTCATATACAGAACAATCTGTGTTTAAATAATTATTAACCAAATTTCATAATTATGTCATTACATTTACAGAAAGTCTTGTAAAACTAATCTGTTCCTCACTCTTATGTTAAGCATGGTGTCAGAAATACATTCTGTACATTATTGTTGCAAAATATTACATTTCATTTAATATGTATATTAGTTGTGCATTTAAATGTTTTAGGATTTGTGTAATACTCTTACAACCTAGTGTTAACAATCTGTTTTTATATTTAGATTTGGTTATAACTTCTATCCTGTTCTCATTTTCTATTTTAGGTGTTAGTACACTGTCATTATTTAAAGTGTTGGAATTGCTTTTAACGGACTACACGGTGCAAATTCATACCTGGTTGACACCAAAAAGTTCCTTGTCTTTTGCTTTTGATTAGGAAAGATTAATTTAGGATGGCATTTAAACTTCAGGTCATATGGGAAAATTAAGATTTACACAGCCCAAGTTCAGTGATGGCAGAAAAAAGATAAAAGGTGAATGTGATCTCCAAGGGCAGCAATTCCGTCTTTAGTACACAAACAAAGATTTCAATAAATTAATGAATCTGAAATCTGTCTCTTACCTCAGTGACAAAGACAATGTCAGGGTTGTTTGTTTGTTTGTTTGTTTTTTACCTCAAACGCCAGTTCCGTGAGCTCAGTCCTGTTGCCCATTCACACTCTTCTGACTCCCATGATGCTGTTATGGAAGTACATTTTTATTTGGTTTTATGTAACTTTACTTACTTTTAAGAAATAAATGGTACCCCATATGGAAATAATCAGAGATGTGCATGCGAAGCCAAACATATAGGCCTGAGATTATGCTTGCACAAGCAATTTGATATATACGTTGAGGCCCCCGAGACTGGGGAAGCTTAATGAACCCCAGATGTTTAGAATGACATCATTGCATGTAGAAGGAACTCTATTGTCCAGGATGGCTATATAATGGGGGAGCAGTCGAGACATCGAGTGTGATTCTGCTATCGAACATTGAGTTAAATGCAATTGCAACTGTTTGTTTCTAATTGATGTTATGTCTGTCTTTTTACTGTCTTTTACTGTCTGAGTGTGTGAGAGCTCTATGTTTGCCTGAGTGTGTCTGAGAGAGAGAGAAAGAAATCTATTTGAGTGAGAACCATAAGCTTTGTGTCGAGCCAACAGGCCTGGACCTCCCGAGGGAATTTTGTGTACAACCCTCAGAGGGGCAGGGAGCTTGTTGCCAGACTGGAGACATGTGTGTGTATGAGCCCTTAATAAATCAATATATAAATAAAAAGCTAAATAGATAAATATTAATGAATAAAAGAGACAAGTGTGATTGGAGGAATGAGCCCTAATTAGCAAAGGGGACAATTATGCAAAGAATAACCCCTATTTTCTAGGAAAAGAGGGACAAAGTCTGAATGCATGAGCCAATAAATAAATAAATAAATAGTGTGGAGTGTTAAATGTGTCTGAACCCCATATTAATACTGTGATATTAATCAGTTATTGATGAAAGTGTTCACTGTGTATATGTGTATAAAAATCCTGTGCTTTTTGGCAAGTGCTAATAGGCAAATAGTGAAATATTGTATATTAAAGAGTGATTATCATTGTTGAGCCTTGTTAAGGAAAGTGGATATTTATGGGATTATACACTATTGGATGTTGTCGTAAGTAAAGTTTGTCATTAAGTAAGTGCATAGGCATAAGATAAAGTAAGAATATCTAAGTTGTGGTGACAGGCTATAAAGCATAATAACAGCCTCTCTGGTGGAGATATTAATGCTGAAGCATCCTTTGTGTGCAGATCTCATAACTAAGATGTCCAATAAATGGCAAAAGAGAACTAAAGATATGATTACAAAATGGCCAAAGGAGGGGACATTTGATGTGGCACTGTGTTCGGAGATGGGGACTTTGGTAAAAAAATTATAAAACGGCATCAAGAGAGAAAAAGCGTGTACAGAGAGAGTTAAAAAAAAACAGCAGGAGAGAGAGGTCCTAGCACTGTTTAAAAAGGAGGGGGAGGAATTGGTAAGACGGAAAAAGCAGGCTAGAAAAAAATCGAAAAAGTCAGGAAGTGAGGCACAGAGTAATGGAGGTGAAGTTTTAGTTACACCTCCCCCCATATGTGCACACTGAAGGTCAATGTAGATTTAGAGGGAGACTACAGAGAGTCGTGTGTGAAGTCAAGAAAAAGGCAGGATAGGAAAATGGATAGAGAAGAAAGCACACCATTAGATTGCTACAAGGAAGTAAGGGCAGATCTACAGAAAGTGAAAAGGTTGTATGGGAAGAAAGTTAGGGTTAGAGGAACAGGAAGAGGTGCAGGCAAGTGGAGAGAGGATAGACAGGAGCGCTAAAACACCAGTAAGAAGTCAGATACAGGTAGATACAACATTAAGGACTGGGCATAGGCCTTTGTGCAGTGGAGAGGATGGGATGGGGGTGAAGAGGATTTGTCATTTACCATGGGCAGTTGGAAACTGGGAAGGAACACTGGGAGACTTAGACACCTGGATCCACAATTTCCAATTTTAATTAAAGGTGCACAGGGACAATATGTACCATGGGCAACTCAGGATCTCGAGGGACTTGTCAACCGCCTCCCTAACATTTACGGGGGTGCCGGGAAATGAATTAAGGTCTTAGAAGAGGAGACCTCAGGCAAGCTTTTGTTGGTGGGAGACATAAAAGTTTTTTTGGCAAAGATTTTGGAGGGAGGAAAAATGGAAGAAATCCTCCAGGCTTCAGACCTAAGCGAGGCCGTAGATACATACCATATGGATGGAACTGTTTTTGATGCTTATTGTCCTTCTGTGTGGCAAGCCTTGCCTACTGAATATCCAACTAGAGTTAACGCAAAGGCCTTAAAAGGGGAAGAGTTGGAGGAAACAGAGAATCCAACTCTGTACATTCAGAAGCAGTTAAAGAGGTGGAAGCAAGAGACTAAAAGTGATCCTGAGGGAGATGGACTGTTGTCTACGCTGTACAGACAAACCATAGTAAATGCGATGCTTTAACCGGTGAAAAGTAAACTGGAAGATGTGGTCGGCTTAACTTTTAAATCACACAAAGAGTTCTGTGATCATGTGGTTTAAATGCTGTTGAACAGTATAGAAAAAATGAGCAGAAGTTGAAAGCTCAAAAAAAAGAGCTGCAAAGGTAACTGCCTTGGTTACAGCTTAAAGAACTAACAAAGAAAACAAGAAAAAAGTCCAAGCTACGCTGAGAACGGAGGAAGCAGAGCAAATGTCCATGAGGGCCCCAAGCAATCCATCACCCACAGTCCAGTCAGCTGCAGTCACTGCGATGATAGCACCAGCAGCATTTTCTCCAAACTCAAACCAGTTGCCTGTGCTTGTCATTAACGTTTTTACTTAAAAGCCAGGGCAGAGGGAGTGGAGAGCCAATCAGCAACAGAGAAGACAAAGGAACACTCAGTCTAACTTTTCCCCAGGCGTATGTTGGGGGTGTGCCCAGAGAATCCGACAGGGGAGAATCAGTTACCTATTTTGACAACTAGTGCAGAACAAGAACCCATGTTACACATTGAGGTAGACGGTAAAAGTACACCCAGGTTGGTTGATACAAGAGCGGTATTAAAAATCAAATGGTAATGATTGAGCCACAAGCAAATTTGTTTTGTATAGGACAGCTGGAAAAAGATGTTAGTTAAATAATCCATAAATGGGGAAAATTAATTAAAGCACAGATTCCTGAAGCACAGCTACCCTGTTCAGCGCGGACATGGCAAAAAGAGACAAAAGAGCATAAGGATGAATTAATTACATAGTACATCACCATAGGCCAGCAAGGAGCAGCTATTAGTATAGATGAGTGTGATTTTGTAAAAAGGTAGTTTAAAGTAACTGATAATGTTCCTCTGATCTAATGTTGTATGTCGGAAAAAAAACTACAGTTCAAAGGACTTAGGACCAATGATGAAGAAAGATAAAGAAGTCCAGTGGGCAACAACCATAAACCCGTTGATATTTCATTCTGCAGATAAAAACTTTATCTAAATCTTGTGTGGTAATAACTTGATTGGTACTCCTCAGGAAGTTTTAATTAGCAGCAAGTCACAAACACGAATGACATTAGCATCTGAGGTAGCTAAGACTGTCGATTCAAGTACAACCTAAACCAAATTTAAAACTGCCCAGAATAAGACAATATCCTTTACGACCTGGGGCAGAAGCTAGCATAAAAAATACTATTTAAGGCCTTGTAAAAGCATCTGTGCTAGAAGAGACAATGAGTTGATGTAATACTCCAATTTTCCCGGTGATCAAGCCAGGTACAAACAAATGGCGTCTTGTGCATGATTTGCGTGCAATTAATAATATAACAGAGGATTACCCAGCTAATTTTCCAAACCCACACACCCCGCTAACCAATGTCCCTCCCGAAGCCAAATATTTCACTGTAATTAATCTTTGTTCAGCCCTCTTCAGTATCCCAGTGGCGGAAGAAAGTAGGTATTTGTTTGCATTTACATATGCTGGTAAACAATATACGTACCGTAGGATGGCGCAGGGGTTCAAACACTCACAGAATATATTTAATCAGGTTTTGAAAGCTGATTTGGCAGATTTAATGATGAAAAGTAACCTTTTGCAATATAGCAAAGTAACCTTTTGAAGCATGCCATAGGGATTCCATTAAGGTACTCAGCAAGCTTCGCAAGGAGGTCATAAAGTGTCTAAAGCTAAACTACAATACTGCAAGCCCCAAGTTGAATATTTAGGGTGGCTAATTTCTCATGGTTCAATAGCCATAGTGCCTACCCAATCAGAAGGCATAACTAAAGCACCGTTACCACAAACAGTTAAACAGTTGATGACCTTCCTAGGCATAACAGGTTTCAGTGCTAACTGGATTGAGGAGTATGCAGTAAAAACAGCTCCACTGAAGTAGATAATGAGAGAAGAAGGACTGCAAAAGCTAAATGCTCCATTAAAATGGAACACATATGCACTGCTAGCATTTGAATCCATCAAAAAAGAAATGCAGACAGCACCTACTTTAGGTATACCTGATTATACCAAACCGTTCTATCTGTATGTGGCTAACCGAGGCGATGGATATGCCTCAGCTGTGTAGATGCAGGAAACTTGCAGTGGAAGAAGAAAACAGCCTCTAGCTTACTACAGCACTAAGCGAGATAATGTAGCACAAGGTTATTCACCTTGCTACCAACAGGGACTTGCAGCAGTACATTATGCATATGACAAAGCATTCATGTTGTCTATGGGTTACCCAGTAACCATTTACACACATCATAAGGTGGTAGAATTAAAAGAACAAAGGAAATTTGTTCTTACTTAAGCTCGCATTCTAGCATTTTTGTCACTGCTTACATACCCCGACATTACTATAAAGAGGTGTGACACAGTTAACCCAGCTGAATTGATTTCTTTAGCCTATGAAGAAGTGTCTCATGATTGTGTGGCATATTCATTGTCATTTACCAGGTTACGGCCTGATCTTGAATTTAAATCTACAGCTGAAGCAGAAGTCACTTACAGTGGAACCTCGAATTACGAGCATAATTCGTTCCGGAGGTGGGCTCGTATTACAAAACACTCGTAAACCAAATTTAATTTTCCCATGAGTAATAATGGAAACTAAAATTATTCGTTCTACAGACCAAAAAAATAAATACATAAAAATAATTATTACAAAATATTAAGTAAAAATAAAACAAATTAACCTGCACGTTACCTTTCAAAAAAAGTTAAAAATAAATCCTGGCAGGTAAGCGTTTCCCTTTGTGCATGCAGGCGCTGTGTATGTGTGTGCGTGTGTGTGTGTGTGTGTGTGAGGCTAGAGTAAGCGGAGACTCTTGCTTTCAGCCCCTCCTGTCTCCCCCTCCTCATCTTACACATTAAAACTTTCTTCTTTTGTTTAAACACACTCACACACATTAATGGAAAGACTGTTGTTCTGTTATAAATTATTAAAGCTTCTCCGCTTTTTTTATGTTGCTCGCGACAGCGTAACAGCTCGTTAATTCATGCTCGTGTAATGATGAGATGGACAAACTGCTCGATGCCCGTTCTTTTATTTTCTGTTTTTTCACAC
Organism: Clarias gariepinus; assembly: GCF_024256425.1. Taxonomy (NCBI): domain Eukaryota; kingdom Metazoa; phylum Chordata; class Actinopteri; order Siluriformes; family Clariidae; genus Clarias; species Clarias gariepinus. The sequence continues at coordinate 46,036,561 of NC_071101.1, read as the reverse complement.
ACACCGCGATGAGGAAGAAAATTTTTCTAACCTCTTAAAGGTTTTTTAACCTCTGTATTGAGAATTTCTTTTGCCTTACTCACGCGCACACACGTGTGTTATAAGAAACAGTACACGCGCTGTACACACGCGCTTCTGAACACAAAAATAAATGTGTTTTACACACACACATGGTCACTGTGTTATAGTAAACAGTACACGCGTGCACAGATGTTGATTATACCAGTAAGAGACGAGTACTAAGACCCAGCAGGGGAGACGATTCCGCAGCGCAAGAGAGAGAAAAAACGTTGGCTCAGTTGTGATCACGTGACGCTCGGCGTCTAAACAAGAAGCGCATGCGTGAAACATGATACTTGGTGCTCGTAAACCAAGGAAATGCTTGTTTTTCAAGGTAAATTTTATTAAAAATCTTGCCTCGTCTTGCAGAACACTCGTTAACCACGTTACTCGTAATCCGCAGTTCCACTGTACTTCATTGATAGATCTTGTCTTAGAGACCATGTAGGAAGTCACACTGGTTATTCAGTAGTAATGAAGGATGGAAAAGACTTTAAACCTATCTTATCTCAGCACTGTTTACAACCATCTTCGGCTCAGTTAGCCGAGCTGAAAGCAATCACCGCTGCTTGCCAATTAGCCAAAGGGCTAGTGGCAAATATTTTTACAGATTCAGCCTATTTGCATGGTGTATGTCATCTGTTTGGAGCAGTGTGAAAACAAAGAGGGTTTAAAAGGAGCGATGGAACTCCCATTCAGCATGCTGAGCAAATAAGTAAACTAATTTCTTTTATGATGCTACCAAAACGGTTGGCTGTCATTAAATGTCAGGCCAATGAAAAGGGAAATGACTATGTCACTAAGGGTAACAACATAGCAGATTTAGAAGCAAAGTGAGCATCAAAGTGTCAACTAGCCGAGCAAGCGCCAATAGTCCTTATAGAACAGCAGCCTCAGTTGAAGGATATTATTCGGATTCAACATCAAGCAGGTCCGTACGAGCATTCTATGTGGCTCCAGAGGGGAGCTCAGAAGGATGCACAGAGTATTTGGCGTTTACATAAAGGTCTGATCATAGCACCCACAGCATTGTTGAACATTTTGCTATGGTTGATGAGTTTCTAGCTTCATGTGAGATATGTCCTAAGCATAACGTTAGAAAGGGAACAGCGACACCTATTGGTCATATACTGGTACCAGAGAGACCTTTTAAGCACTTGGTTATGAATTATGTGGACATGATAAAGTATGCTTGAGGCAAAAGATACATGCTTGTAGTAATTGACAGATTTAGTAGATGGGTAAAAGCAATGCCATCTGCAGATGAAGGTGCAGGAACAGTTGTCAAATTCCTCACAAGAGAAGTGATACCTAGGTTTGGAATTCCATCAGAAATCAGTTCAGACAATAGATCAGCGTTCATTCAGCAAACTGTAAAGCAGGTATTACAACAGTTGAGAATAAAGCAAAGATTTGGGTGTGTCTATTATCTGCAGTCCCAGGGTATGGTAGAAAAAATAAACGGCACTCTCAAAGCCAAGCTTAACAAGATTTGTGCTAGTACAAAGCTTAACTAGGTTGATGCTTTACCCCTTGCACTAATGAGCTATCACATACAGACTAACAAAAATACCCACTTAATCCCGCATGAAATGCTTACGGGTTGACCCATGCCTGTGCCATTCTGTAGAGAGCCCTATAAAGGCCCACCTGTAAAACAAATAAAGTGGACAGAATACCTAATGATCATTATTTTCCAGGTATTAAATCAAGCTGTGGTAAGCTCACCTCTACACAGCTCCAATCAGACTTTCCAAGAATCAACTTTACAGCAAGTGAATGTTGGTAAATAGGAAAATAAAATAAAATAACTAGTTTGATTTGCACCCCATCACCATTAAGGAAGGTTATAGTAGTACTCAATCCATTTGACTTTAGACATTGTGCAGAATTTACTCAACACTTTTGTCATCTGCATGTCTTCCGAAGACCACTGTGTCCAGCAGAATGTTTAGCAATATTGAGTAGTCCAGATTACTTCAATAACTAGAATACACCCGAATGGGGAGAATGGTGCCAGCAGTTAGATATAAGGAATATAAGGAGGAAAAAAAGATTTCCCTCTGAGTATAAAATAGATTATACCCTTGAGTATAAATGCTTTAATAAAACATTAGGGAATCATAGCCTGGGGGAATTTCAAGGTAATTGTATAAAAATGTGGCACCACTATTAGTGGACTAATTTTCCACTAAAGTTCCGTTATGATGACCAATCAGTACCAGTAGCTGTTTTTTTCTGGCTTTGTGGTAGAACACTATTGAGGGAAACACTACCAAAAAGTTGAGAAGGGATCTGTGCTAGAGTCCGGATGATTCAAGAAATGTCAATAGTGGGTTGGGACAAAGAACAGCTTGTAAAGAGTAACTCAGAAGGCAATCATAGAGTGAGAAGGGCTTATCAGGCTGATCCCAACGTGTACATAGATTCAGTAGGACAACCCAGGGGTATACCTAATGAATTCAAAGCCAGAGATGAGGTAAAATCTGGATTTGAGTCTATTTTAATATGGATAACACCTAATAAAAATGTAAATGGATTAACTATATTTACTATAATCAACAGAGATTTATTAATTATACTGAAGATGCATTGGCTACATTAGGAGAACAATTAGTAGCTATTAGTACAATGACCTGGCAAAATAGACAAGCATTAAATTGGTTAATGGCTGAAAAAGGAGGTGTATGCATCCTGTTTGGTGATCAATGTTGTACATATATTCCTAATAACAGTAGTAAATGCTTCCTAATTTTTACTAAAGCCATAAATCAACTAAAAAATCTGAGATGTAAAGTTGACTGTATATTTCCAGGTTATTTAAGTTAGTGTAATCTTAGAAAATTGTTGTATCAATTACATATTCATGTCATGTTATTGTATTATGGAAAGTATAATGTCATGGAGGTCGAGTCTTTTACTCCTAGTTCCTGGTCAAGAATGGAAGGAGAGGTTTGGCTGATGCTCTACTAGAGGGCGAACCCATGGGTCGGTCATTAAATGAAATTACTGGACTTTAATCAATCACCGGTTAGTGTAAGTAAGGTTAGCACATGGATTTGCACTCTAGATAACAATTAATATGGGACTTATAAGCCCCAGAGGGGGGGATATGGAAGTAAATTTCTATTTGATTTTATGTAACTTTACTTACTTTTAAGAAATGAATGGTACCCCATATGAAAAAAAATCAAAGATGTGCGTGCGAAGCCGAACATATAGGCCTGAGATTATGCTTGCACAAGCAATTTAATATATACGTTGAGGCCCCTAGACTAAGGAAGCTTAATGAACCGAACCCCAGATGTTTAGAATGACATTATTGCATGTAGAAGGAACTCTATTGTCCAGGATGGCTATATAATTGGGGGGGGGGGGGATAGGGTGGAAACATCGGGTGTGATTCTGCAGTCTCCCCCAGCCGTTATTGCATGATAAATAAAGGTTGATATCTTCTGAAACCAAAGCCTGGGTCTTTAATCAATTTCCATGACACTGTCAATGAGAAATTCTCTACTTCAGCTTCAAACACTGACATGAAGTGACTATTAAGGGGCGTCTTTAAGCACAAACCGTTTCGGGTTACTTTGCTGTAACCCTGTTCCCTGAAAAAGTGGGAACAAGATGCTGCGCGAAAGCGCTATGGGAAACGTTTTGTCATGACCGGTTGTGAAGCATGTGTGTGTCAAACACGCCAAAATTTTTGGGATATATAACCTCGGTTAGGTGACGTCATTCGATTAGGTGCACCTGGAGGTTATAAATAGGCATGAACCGGAAACATCCTCAGGTCAATTTGGTCTGAAGGGATGTCCAGTCACGCATGCAGTGCTGCATAGGAGCGTAGCATCTCGTTCCCGCTTATTCAGGGAACAGGGTTACAGCAAAGTAACCTGAGACGTTCCCTTTCAAAAGCTACACTCGATGCTGTGCAAAAGCACTATGGGAACGAGAATACCCACTATGTATGGGTGCAGCCGCACTGCAAGTGTCTTGACCCCCAGGGTTGTGTAGTGTGTGCACAGTACCCCTAGGGAGTCTTAGACATAATTCTGGGATGTTGACTTGAGGACTCGCGAGCCTGGCATCCAACTATGAAGCCTGACAGATGTCTTGCGGAAAAAGGCAGCCTGCCGCATGACATACTTGAAAATCCCTCTTGCCAGAGCAATTGATGAGGCAAGCTTCCTGGTCGAATGGGCCCTAAACACTAGAGGCAAAGTGTGCCACGCGCCTCATAGGCTAGGGCACTAGCATCGCTCACCCGACTGGTCTAATGGCCGCTGCTCTTCGGCTGCTGTAAATTGAAGAGCACGAGCTGGACACAGCGAATGAAGTCTTACTGCTCCGGAGCTATAACAGCGGAGGACAGAAGGCTTCGACTGTGGAAGATAGTTGGGTAAGAATGCAGAACAACTTTTTCTAGCCAATTGGCAAAGCCTAAGCATGCTGGGGAGGCTGATGAGGTTCGCGAATAAGCCGGCAACTAAAGGTGTTTTCCACAAACCCCATTAGTCAGGACGTAGGCCGAAATAGCGGCTGCATACGTTCCAAATGTACTAGGGTACGAGCCCGAGGTTAGTGTTCCTGCAGAAACTTTCAGCACTGAAACAGGTCGGCAGTGGACTGGGTTTACATGTTTTATGCCCTGAAATGTAAATGATCTTAAAGGGGCAGAATTTGTCCTGTCCTTAAGCAGAACCTAGTGCGCTAGTTTCCTTAGCGGCACAAATTTAGTCTGCCCAGGCGATATTTACAAGCCGTAATGTAGCCCTTATCTGCTAGGATCTCCTATTGATTGCTGGAGGGACTATTTCAGGGCCAGAAATAGAGTCATCATTTCGAGTCAATTGATGTGCCTCACGAGAAGATGACCTCTCCAGACCTCTGGGGCAGGGCGGCCATCTTTTTCCCATGAGGGAAAAACTTCTGCCATTGGGAATTTGCAATGACAGCACGGACCTAGAGTGGGACCCAGAGTCAAGGACAAGGGGCTGAACCACATAGAGAGAGGGTACAAAGCTTTTGGCGCGTAACCCTTATTGCCTCTGGGGGTTGGCCCTTGGATGAAATCCCTTGGCACTTAGCCACCACTGAAACACCCGTGATGGCGGAGATTGATCCACGGCCTCCTGAGAGTGCTGGTCCTCGACAGTGCTTCAGACCTAAAGAGACATACCTGGCAGTAGGTTGCCTGCTGCCAGCCTCTCTAAAAGATGCACAAATTTTAACACTTTGGCTAGATGCGTGTGTTAGATGTTCAGCATCCTGAAACATGGGAGGAAGGAACCGAACACCTAACATTTCACTGGAGACCGCTGCTTTGGAAACACCAGTGATGGCGGAGATTGATCCACAGCCTCATGAGCGTGCTGGTCCTCCACAGTGCTTCATACCTAAAGAGACATACCTGGTAGTAGATTGCCCGCTGCCGGTCTCTCTAGAAAGTGCACAAATTTTGACACTTCGGCTAGATGGGTGCGTTAGATGTTTAGCATCCTGAACATGGGAGAAAGGGACCGAACACCTAACATTTCGCTAAAGACTGCTGCTCCCCAAAACAAAAGTGGTGGCAGAGATTGAACCACGGCCTCCTGCCAGTACTCAGCTCTCAGTAGGTCAGTCTGGTATGCCTGCAAAGCCATTGTGTGCAGGACAGCACCAGCCTGACCCACTGCCTGAAAAATCTTCTCCCATCAATGAAGATGTTAGTTTACACGCTTGGTGGGGAGTGTGGATTTTTTCCCGGGAGGATGAGCACCCAGGAGAGAGATAGCCCGCAAGCATCTCTCTGATCTGGGACATCATCATAAAGAACCGCGGTTTTATCAATGACATTGGAACAAATCAATGTCAATACCACAAAAACACGGGATAAATACGGCTTATTCCATAAAAGAGTTAACTCATGGAGGTCGCCAGAAAGGATAGGGGCCATCATTTAGGCCCGTCCTCCGGCCACCCGACAGAAACCTATTATCCAACTTTGAGCGTTTGAGGGAATCATTTTATTTATTAATTTTTACGGCAAATCGAGGTGTACGCATTCAACTGCGTGTGTTACCACCTCTAACAACAACTCATCACTAGAGGAGCGCTCTGAAGTAATAGTTTTCATCTCCGCAGAGGCAAGAGAGAAAGTTTTTTCCGCCCACACACAGGAAGCGCCGAAGCACACTTGAGAAGTGGACAGTAAAAGGCTCATGATCCGGCGAGAGAGCAAGAGAAAAGGAAGATTTCGTCTTGTGCGCTTCCGCCTAATTTGCACGCGAGAAATGCGCTGCGGCTCGCGGTTTGGCTTTAAAGACAGTAAACCCGAGCGCAAGGGACTTTAATAGGGAGAAATCGCTGTACTCATGTGCTCCCTAAAGCCCGAGGATAGGGTGCTCTTCCCCCAAACACTGAAAACAGAAGGTGAGGAGATCGCCCTTAGCGAGATATTCTTCTACACGGAAGGACAGACTTGTGTCTAACTCTGCCATCTTTCTGGTGAGTAATAAGACACTTCCTATTTTTGCTTTTTTTTTAAAAAAGTGCTTGCACACACGCACACTCACAAAGCGGATCCTGAAGACAAAAAGATCTCAGGATGTTTCCGGTTCATGCCTATTTATAACCTCCAGGTGCACCTAATCGAATCACCTGACTGAGGTTATATATGCCAAAAATTTTGGTGTGTTTAACACACACGTGCTTTACAACCGGTCACGACGAAACGTTTCCCAAAGCGCTTTCGCGCAACATCGAACATAAAACATGTTTAATTTTTTTGTGGCCCTCGCGGAGCTTGTGGACCATGTAGAACTTCGCGGAACATCTGCGGTGCCTAACACTGCATCTCATGGTGAGTCAAACCGCATAGGTGAGATAGGGGTATTAGGCACTGTGAGCAGCCTTGAGTAACCGCCCGACGTTCCGAGAAGATCTGCAAGATCCGCGAGCTTACACGTGTTAAATATGTTTTTGTTTTTTTTTGCGTGGAAAGATGGAAACGTTATCACGGCACCAAAACTCGTGCTGAATCATGATGAACCGCATTTACAGCCACCGCACAAAATCGCCTAGGTGAGATAGGAGTAGTAAACCTCTACTTTGGCATCTCATCGTATTCATTCCATAAGTGCGCTATACAACCCCTACCACTGACATGCTTTACACTGTCTCTGAAGCTGGAGAAGAGTGTTGTCAGCTGTTTGTCAATTAACTATGATTGTATACCCGGTTCTTTTCACCGCCACTACAGGTTACATGAAAATATTAGCGACAGTTTGGTGATTTAATTTATATATTTGTCTATTATCACATGCTATTGATAAGTTAACCCATGTAGGAATTAAAGTTATTGGAAGAATTTAGTGCAATAGTTAATTTGCATAGAAAGTGCTGTCTTTCTTAACTCTGTCATACAAAAGGAGTCATAAATCGATTCTTGAGCAACCAATGTCAGCTAATTCAGGACTTTTACTGTAGACAGCGCCTTGTAACGTCAGATGTAAGAGGCAAATACCTAATTTCTTATCGTAACACATTTGTATACTTTATAAAAAATTTGATCGTCTCTTGTGTGACATTAATTGTGTTTACTTTTTCTTCCCCAAAGGACTTAGAGGAGAGCACCGTGGCGGACATTAGGAAAACCATGTTGGGCATCTATGTCCTAAGGCAAGAATCTGCAGATGCTACAATATGTATTTATTCTTCATTTTCGTCACTCCTTCAGTAATGATACTTCTTTAACTGCGCTTTCTACATTCAGTATTATTATTATTAGTAGTAGTGCTTCGAACTTATTATCATTGTTATTATTCTTATTATTATTTTAACGCACCCACGCATGTGTGCAAAAAGACAAAGTACAACAAAAAATGCAAAAATGTATGATATGTTAGCCTAAAACATTATTGTTTTATTGTGTTAATGCGCTTTAAATATACACTAAACAATAAACACTGCCTTGGGCAAATTGATCAAAAGGCTGATAAATCTGCTTATATCTGTGCACGCTTTTATCTATAAAATTACAGACATGAAATGAAACAAACAAAAATATATGCTACTTGCTGAATAAAACGCGACAGCACACAGAATCCCCGGGCCTTGACTGCGCTTTTGTCCAGCCATTAGTAGTAAGTTGTTTATGCTGGGTCAACATTCTGTGTTATTTCGGGTATTTTAATCACACTGTTCGGTTGCTTTTGCTGTGAATACTAAAAGTGCCGCATGATTAAACTTAATGCAAAAACACAAATATATATATATGGGCTGCATGGGCATCAACTCGCACGTTCTGTAATATTCCATTGTCATTCATACTGCCGTTGTTTTAGAGCCCTTTACTTAAGCATTTGATAGTTAGTAAGTAGGTTAGTAAGTAAGCAAATAAAAGATAAGTGAATAAATAGCTTCAGCATAGTAAAAGTACCCTAGCATGAGTTTATATAATGAAAATATTATGTATAAAAAAATCTAATTTATATATTCGTATTTAATAAAATTCTTGACATTTTAATGGTTAGTGATTTTTGCAGACATTCACACTATTTTGGGGGGAGGGGATTGGCTTGTACAGGCTACTTTACACTGATCAGCAGTCGGCACCCCACTGTAACCAGCAGATCAAGGGAGCAGTTATTGGCTATGACACGTAGCCTTCTGAGTTTGGAGGCCAGGGTTGGTTGGAAGCATGTTTGAAGGAGAAGATAATGTCACAAACACACACAAACACTCCATGCACACACACACACACACACATACAATCTCTCTGTGCAGATACACCATGAAGGGAACAACTGAACAACAGGTCTTCACTTCATAATACACCTGGCTATTAATAAAAATTAATATTTAGGCCTAAAAAATAAAGCTTTAAAATTAATCTAAAATTAATTCTTCGGCATGTATAAACCCACGGCTTGCACTTTCACTTAACATAAGGCAGCATTTTGATCAAAAAGATGATGAAAGCGTGCTATTTATTGATAAAAATACCCTTAAAGAAATATATATATATATATATATATATATATATATATATATATATAGAGAGAGAGAGAGATAATATAGATATATAAAGCATACAGTAAATAAAAAGAAAAGTATCAAATCCTACTATTAAGTCTGATTTAATTGCTGTCATTCTTTATATTAATTTTATTAAATATATTTTAGGCAAAGACGTCTGCTCTGTCTTCTTAATTCATCTAAACCCCCTACAGTATTTGCCAACAGTGCACACAATTTGATAAATTCACACCTATCGTGAATAAAAGGTGAGAAGAGATTCAGCAAAATCTTCTGACACAGTGCTTTCTCTGAAGGACTATACTCAACAAGAATATAGAAAATAAGAATCATATTTATAATAAGATAATTAATTAAATAATAAAATTACATCAAACAAGAACTTTATCTAAAAGCCAGACTAAATTTCTCTTTCACTGCTTAAGTAGTTAAATATGCTTATACTGTAGATACGTAGTGTAGCCTGGTGAAAGTGAACCAGCACAGGACACAATAATGTCTTTTGGGGGTTTTTATTCTGAAAAAAAAAAATTGGGGTTCCATAAAAATAAAATAATTGTTTCTGGGAATCCTCCCCTATAAGCACAATCACAACATGTTCAGTGTTCTTTAATTAGTTTAACCTAAGAGGCTGAGCAACTGAGCCTCAGCTTCTAGTACAAATATATTTCTTTTCAACAATATTTTTATTGATTTTAAAACAGGGATATTACAGGGTAGACATGTAATGTTAAAAACCTCCTTATAAATCCCAATAACACCCACCCCACCCCTCCCTAGCTCCAAGCCAGCTTTACAAGTACAAGGAAAGGCTAGACGCCAGGCATAACAAAGAAGGAGAGAAACTAAAAAAGAAAAAAGAACCTGGAGCTGGAAGTTTTTTAGTTTTGCGTACAACAACAAAAAGGGAAAAGAAAACAAACAAACAAACGATTAAATAAAAAAGGAATCAAACTATAAATGTATATGAAAAAAGCGAAGGAAGGGCCCCCACACCTGTTGGAATTTTAAGTCTGGATAACGGATTGAGTAGTGGATCTTCTCCAGGGACAGACAAGACATAATATCTCTGAGCCACTGGGCGTGAGTGGGTGAAGTGGCATCCTTCCATTTGAATAAAAGAGAACGCCTGGCCAGGAGTGTCGCAAAAGATAACAAATGCTGTTTAGCTGGAGTTAAACGCTTGTCTTCCTCTCCAGTGACACCAAAGAGAGCGATCAGAGGGTCTGGTTCAAGGTTGCATTTCAATATGTACGACAAGGTTTTAAAAACATCCCTCCAGAATTTTTCCAAATTCGGGCATGTCCAGTACATATGAATAAGAGAGGCCCCTCCACTTTTATATTTCTCACAACAAGGATCAATGTCTGGGTAAAAACGGGAAAGTTTAAGTTTGGAGAAATGAGCCCTGTGTACAACCTTAAACTGTAATAAAGAGTGGCGAGCACATAAGGAAGTTAAATTGACAAGTTTAAGAATTGAATTCCAAGTATCATCTGACAGCGAGAGATTTAAATCTTTCTCCCAAGCAGTTTTAATTTTACTTAAAGGGGTGTGACTCAAACCCATCAAACCACCATAAATAGTGGATATTAGGCCTTTATGCAGCGGGGACAAACATAGGAGATTATCTATAATATTTGCAGCAGGAGCTTCAGGGAAGTTCGGTATTAAAGAGCGAATGAAGTGTCTTACTTGCAGATATCTGAAAAAGTTTGAATTGGGTAGGTTAAACCTTTCAGAAAGCTGCTCAAACGATGCAAACTTATGGTCAATAAACAGATCTTTGCAAAGCTTGATACCCTTATTGTACCATTCCTGAAACACTGAATCATGTAAAGAAGGTTGGAAGAGATAGTTAGAGACAATAGGACTGGAAAGAGAAAAGCCCAAAAGACCGCAGTGCTTTCTGAACTGAGCCCATACTCTCAAGGTATGCCTAACAACTGAGTTATTGATTAATTTAATTAAGGGGATGGGGAGTGCAGATCCAAGGAGTGCAGAGACAGAAAGATTTTTGACAGACTTTATCTCCATTTCCACCCAGGCAGGCCGATTAGGTTGGTTATGAAAATATGCCCAAAAGATGACAGATCGAATGTTTGCTGCCCAGTAGTAAAAGCGAAAATTAGGCAGAGCCATGCCACCGTCTCTTTTAGATCTTTGAAGTAGGGACTTATTTAATCGTGGATGTTTACCTTTCCAAAGGTAAGAGGATATAATTGAGTCTAAAGCACCAAAGTAAGATTTGGGAATGAAAACAGGTACAGACTGAAAGAGATATAAAAATTTAGGAAGAATACTCATTTTAATGGCATTAATGCGTCCCACCAGGGACATGGACAGTGGTGACCATTTTTCCAAGTCCTTTTTAGTTTGGGTTAACAACCTAGTAAAATTTTCTTTAAAAAGGTGTTTATGTTTCCTTGTGATTGTAATACCGAGATAGGTAAACTGATTTTTCACTATCTTGAATGGAAAACCAGTTGTTACTGCTGTATTATTAAGCAGAAAAAGTTCACTTTTGCGCAAATTCAATTTATATCCTGAAAAGTAGCTGAATTCACTAAGCAATGACAGCACAGGTGGAAGGGAGGAGATTGGATTTGATATAAAAAGTAGAAGATCATCTGCATAAAGGGAAACTTTATGTTCTTCTCCCTGCCTCCAAATCCCAGATATATCCCTACAACTGCGGAATGCAATTGCTAGTGGCTCAATGGCAAGGTTAAAGAGCAATGGGCTAAGAGGACACCCCTGACGAGTTCCCCGCTGAAGGCTAAATGGATGAGACAGCTGAGCATTTGTCAGAACTGAGGCAGTAGGGTTTGAATATAATAATTTAACCCAAGTGATAAAACTTGGACCAAAATTGAATTTTTCTAAAGCCCTAAATAAGTACTCCCATTTCACACGATCAAAAGCCTTTTCAGCATCTAAAGAAAGGACACACTCAGGGATCCCCTCTGATGGTGTGTACAGGACATCCATAAGACGTCGAATGTTAGAGTAAGAAAAGCGATTTTTGACAAAACCGGTCTGGTCCGGCAAGGTATGAGGAGAATGATTTAAAAAACTCTGCAGGGAAGCCATCAGGACCCGGGGACTTACCAGATTGCAATGATGAGATAGCGGAACTGATCTCCTCTTGTGATATGGGCTCTTCTAATCTTAATCTAGAATCAGGGGACAGTGTTGGGATATCTAGTTGATTCAAGAAATTCTCAAGTGAATTACAGTCCTTTGGAAACTCAGAAGTATATAATCGAGAATAAAAATTCTTGAATGCATCATTAATTTTAGAATGGTCGGTAGTAATGGTACCATCCTCCATCTGAATTTTTGTAATGTGTTGTTGTGCTCTAAAACCTCTTAACTGATTAGCTAAAAGTTTCCCAGATTTATCACCATGAATGTAAAATTGGCTCCTACTCTTTAATAATTGGCGTTCGATTACATGTGTCGAGATGAGTTCAAAATTAGTTTGCAATTCTATGCGTTTTTTATACAGATCAGGGTTTTTAAATAGAGCATACTGCTGATCAATTTCTTTAATTTGGTTGGTCAAATCTTTTCGTTCTTTATATGCCTTCCTTTTCATATTTGCAGTATATGAAATTATCTGTCCCCTGAGGTAGGCTTTTAGAGCATCCCAAACAGTTAAACATGACACATCAGGAGTTTCATTTGTGTTCAAGAAAAAAACTATCTGGTCTTCCATAAATTTTTTAAAATCATTCTCTATCAATAATGAAGAATTAAAGCGCCAATGTTTATTAATTTGAGGAAGATTGGGGAGCTTTATAGACATAACAACTGGTGCATGATCCGATATCACAATGCTCTGATAAACGCAGGAGCTCACCATGGGGATCAGTTGATTATCTAAAAAGAAATAATCAATTCTGGAGAAAGTATGGTGAACATGTGAGAAAAAGGAGTATTCTCTCTTTTTTGGATTAAGGAAGCGCCATATGTCAGAGATACCAAAACTGCAAAGATAGGACTGAAGTAGCATGGCGGATTTACTCAGAGGTATAGGATTGGGAGATGACCTGTCAAGTGATGGATCTAAACAGCAGTTGAAGTCTCCCCCTAATATAAGAGAGTATGAGCTCAGATCTGGTAGAACAGAGAAGAAATGTTCAAAGAAGGAAACATCATCGTAATTAGGGGCATATAAATTAGCCAACACTACGTTAGTATTAAATAACTTCCCTGAAACAATGATATAACGACCATGTATATCCGCAATAACATTATGATGCTCAAAAGAGATGTTTGGATTTATCAGAATTGAGACACCTCTAGCTTTGGCCTGAAAGGTCGAGTGGTAGTGCTGCCCTCCCCAACGCAACATAAGACGAGAGTTATCGGAACTGTGAATGTGAGTTTCTTGTAAAAATGCGATGGCAGTGTTAAGTTGTTTAAGGTGTGAGAGCACCTTTCTTCTCTTGACCGGATGGTTTAAACCCTTAACATTCCAGCTCACAAAGTTTAAAGAACTATTCATTCTCCCTGAGAGGAGATGCAGATAGATAAACATAAATAATAATGAAATGCCTAGCGTCAGCCTTAAAACAGAAGTGTAAAACACAGAGCAACCTATGAAAGATACACCGTGTATACTGAACTAACACAAAACTGGCTTTGGAGAACCCCCACCCCTGCCCCACACACCCCTCCCCCACACACCCCACTACCCCCAAACAAACAAAGATAGCTGCTAACAAACAAAGCAGCAAGCTCTTCCATCCTTCCATTCTCCACCTAACCACTCTTCCTGCCGCTAACCACACCATCTTCTGCTCCGACACAGTTTACAAAAACTAAGAATTAAATATATAAATAAAACATTTCCCCACTCCAATACTGAAATCTCTCAATAAGAGAAAAACACAAAACGACCCCCCTCCCCCCACGTCACATTGTAACACTAAAAAAAACAAACATGTAAATTACACGTGACTAGAAATAGAGAAAATAATAATAGAAAACTAACAACAACTACACGTGTTTAACACAATACTCTTACCAGGGAATAACGTAAACATGGCTAGATTTAAAGTTAAAAAGGGTACTTTCCTGAGAATTGTAGTATTAAAAAATAAAACTATAGTGCACTACGTAGTTTTCGGCAGACTGTCTATGTGTTTCTGCGCCTCTTCTACCGAGCGAAGCCACTTCTTCTGTCCGGTAGAGAGAGTGATTCGGAGCCGTGCTGGATACAGGAGAGAAGGCCGGAGTCCACGGTTGTATAACTCAGTCATAACGTCTCTATACTCGGCTCGCTGGCTTAAAACTTCGGGAGCGTAGTCTTCCACGATACGAACCTGCTGACCGCGGTATTCCAGCTTCCCTCTCCGCCGAGCCTCCCGAACCAGAAGGTCTTTAACTTGGTACCGGTGCACACGGAGAATGACGGGCCGAGGTCTCTGACCTGAAGCGGGTTTGGATGCAGGTATGCGGTGGGCTCTGTCAATCTCAGGCGGGGATGGGAGCGTTTCACTTCCAAACACCTCGCACAAAAACTTCGAGAAGAACTCGGTAGGGAGTCCACTCTCAGTACCCTCCAGAAGACCCAGGACACGCAGGTTCTGTCTCCTGCTCCGGCCTTCTAGGTCTACGACTTTGGCCGTTAACTTAGCGTTGTTTTCCCGAAGTCCGGAGCAGATGTTCTCCAACTCGCTCACACGCTGGCTCAGGTCATCTGTAGCGAGTTCTAACGAAGGTAAGCGCTGTCCATGGTCCTCTACTTGGGATTGAATTTGGTCCAGTTTACTTTCCAGTAAACTAAACGAAGATTTAAATTCAGCCACTAACGCTTCACGTTGTTTATCTAACAGCGCAGAGATGGCCTCGACTGTTAGAGCGGTCACAGTGTCGTCTTTTTTCCCGGCCTTAACACTCCTTGTAGCCATTTTAAATGTGAAAAGTATGTAACCGTGGGGAAGAGTACAAAGTAATTGTATCCTAAAGATTTAGTTTAGCATTTAGAAACGGATAAGGGAGTGAAGGAATGTAAAATTGTCGGAGCACCTAACTCACACGTCTACTCCATGTGGCTGCTAACCGGAAGTCTAGTACAAATATATTTTAAATCGGAAATTAACCCAAATTGCTAGTACCAAACAGCAACCTTTAAAATAAAAGTAAAAAAAAAAATTCTGTTCATTTAAAAAACATACAAAAAATAACTGTGGTCGTTCTTCTGCTCAGTGCATCCACTTAAGCACAGGTTATCTGTTCGCAGACTTCTCACGAATCATACCTTAAACATTTCTCAATGTATCTGATAAAACAATCAGATGCACCCGAAACATAACGTGCTTCAATTGCTGCAGCAGACGGACTGACTTTCTGTGTTTTTTCTTATTTAACAGTATCGCTCCGTATCCCTAAGAGTGCCCCCCTCCCTCCCAAATGGCAGTGCCATCTAGTGGCGTACATAAAAATTGCATGTACTATTCCCACCTGGCTACAGTAGGTTACATTTTAAAAGTACAATCGCAAATAAATTACAAACTGTATGTAATGTTGTAAAATATAAGTAAAACAGTATTAGACATAAATATATGATATGGTAGTATATTCAATTCAATTCAATTCAATTTTATTTATATAGCGCTTTTAACAATGGTCATTGTCTCAAAGCAGCTGTAGCGTTTTAACAATGATAATGACCATGAATAGCTTCCGGCATTCTTCATCATTAATACGTAGGGTTTACATAATAAAGACAACGAATGACGGTTGCATTGTCCACCAATAAATATAGACATTTTAATGTGGATACAATGCCAACGCATCCGTCATCATTAATAAGTAATGTTTAGCTCTGGGTCAGAGTTGTATCGAATCTTTAACGATTCTGTTTAATTTGATAAATTGAATCAAAATTTATAACGTACACTTTATCGACTACCCGTCCAGCGTTTAGCACAATTTAGTGTATCTTACCAGTTCTGGTTATCACATGGCCAACGGTTATAACACAAAACCTAGTATTTAGCAATTATGAGCAAGGTAACACGATCTGGGCAAATGTTTAGACTTTAAAATACATGACCAAGACAACAGTACTTTATAAAGAAACGAGAATTTATTTGACTAATCTACGATACATGAAACTACACTACTTGAACGCACGCACGCACACACGCACACACACATACACAAACAGTTTGGCAAGTGAAAATGGATGAAGTTATTCTAGTACTGGTTACTAGATCAACGAAAGTCACAAGAGCAGAGTCTTGGGTTTAATCTTACGGTTTAGTTATAAAACGAGCACCAACTTCAGCAAGGTATGCAGCTTTGTTTGTTTACTTGCGTTACGTTTCGTTTTCATCCGTGGGTTCGCCTCCAGCAAAGGGAATCACGGCGTTGCTGATTGGTTGGTGCGCTGTTGTAGAGATGACGTCAGTCAGGAAAGCCCTCCGGTGAGGCGTTGGTTGCCTGGTTACCGATGGCTGCGCTCTGGAGCTTCTACTGAGGTTTCCTTCGTTGCTGGACTTTGGAGTTCTGGCACGAAGTCTCGTTGAGAGTTCTTGAAGAGCGGATGACGCCAGCGGCGACGGCGCAGTGCCTGCAAGGGCGGGAGCCCGAGCTGCTTGGAAGATGTTGTAGGTTGCAGTTGTGATGATATCTTCTCTTCTTCTTCCTACTGTGGACTTTCTGAGGGTTTTTGTCCCTTGGGTGTCAGTCCGTCCCACAGGTGATTCATCCAATCGGATGTGATTGCAGGACTTAGCCACACCTTACGTGGTTCCTCCTTCCGTGCATAAATTAGCCAGGTGTTTCGGCTGTCACGTGTGATCCATCCGGTTGGAGTTTTTAATACTTTATAAAAAGTAATTTTGCATGAACTCTGTTCATGCTACCAATTACCCATGTTTACCAACATTCTTGAAATAAAGCCAGCTTGAGATTGACACCAAACATTACATATATCTTACCCACTCATTCCTTCCTTTATCTAATAAAAAGGTTTGTAAATGCTGATTACACCTTTAAAGTTATGCAGAATAATCAAACATATACACAGGAATAAAAGAAACTGAGTAAATATATGTGAATACGTTTTGCCCTACTGGCACACTTTAAAGATGTTTAAAATAGTGTCCATGCCGTATGCGTTTGTTCATGGAAAGGCATGTCTTCCGGAGGTCAAGAGAGTGTCCAGGTGTGATGACTCCTTTTCCCCCTCAGCTCGGGGTGAAGCTGTAAAACTGTCTTCTTTGTTTACCGGATCGCCGATTTACACCCTCGGTTTCTGGGTCTACTTCAAAGCATCTGGCCTTGTGGAGTTTCTTAGTTTTACAGACGTCCCCCTTAAGATAGCAAACCAGATAAGGTTATCAGGATGGTGCCATGCATGCTAGGAGAGGGTGTTCAGGAATGTGATCTATTGACTGTTCTCTCTATGGGAGCCCTGTTATTCGCTACACAGCTTCACAAAAAATGAAAGAATTGTTTTGTTTTTAGAAAAGAAAAAAAAAAGAAAAGAAAATATTTGGAGGTGTGTATGTGTGAGAAAAATGTGTCTAGATAATAATGAGATGAATGAATGATGAATGAAATGTCTCTGATGAGCAAGCCAAAGGTGACGGCGACAGTGGCAAGGAAAACCTCCCTGAGATGGCAATAGGAAGAAACCTTAAGAGGAACCAGACTCAACAGGGAACCCATCCTCATCTGGGTGATAACAGATAGAAATAACATCATGTGTGTTGTGCAAGTGAAAGTTCAATATAACAGACGTTGTTGTCATGCACACACCGAAAGTAAGGCGGTCGCAAACCAGGAAGTATAAGAGGAGTAAACCAACCACGGCTTAGCGCACAGTCATTGAGTTTGGCCCATGTCGGTTCAGGCTGTTTGTCTACCAATTCGTGAGTACTCACCTCTTTGGGTTTTGCTTTCTGATTTGAGTGTGTGTTATAGGACGCGGGTTAAATTTGTGTTTTTCCCTTGCTCCCCTTTTGTGAGAGTCCTTAGACCAAATCGCGTGGTTATCCTGCCTACTCGCTTGCTTCCGCGTTTGGGAGATGTTTAAAATAGTGTCCATGCCGTATGCGTTTGTTCATGGAAAGGCATGTCTTCCGGAGGTCAAGAGAGTGTCCAGGTTTACCAACCAGGCAACAAAGGGCTAACCGCTAAAGCTAAGTCTTCTGGTCACCTCAGGTTAGTTCACTGACAGAATGACTGAGCCTACCGCGGTAAACCCAGCGGACTATGCGCGTCTCTGCGAGGTGGTGGATCAGCATGCCGAGCTTATCAATAAGCTAAGCGGAGAGATCGCTACTCTGCGCCAGAGCGCCCAAGACGTCGCTGCCTTGCGCCCCTCGCAGCGGCCGCGGCGCCGCACCAAACCCCCTCCCCCCCTTCGGATGTTTTTCTCTCCTTACCAGAGAAGTGAATGGCACGGATGGGAAGTGTAGTGTGTTTCTAACAGCACTCGAGCTGGTGTTTGAGTTCAATTCCACCAAGTACTCCACCGATCGGCTACGCATTGCTCTTCTCGTCTCGTTGCTATCAGGGCAGGCAGCTGAGTGGGCCACAGCATTTCTCCGGGCAGATACGGACACCGCCCACTCATATAATGAGTTTACCCATCAACTCAAGCTCACTTTTGAACACCCAGCAGGCGAGGTGGAGACCAAAACCAAGCTCTATCACCTGCGGCAGGGAGGATCGTCTGTGAGCCGTTATACAGCGGAATTTTGAACCCTCGCGGTGCAGACATCCTGGGGAGACGCCGCACTCCGGACATCCTATTTCGAAGGGCTGGCGTCTCGTATTAAAGACGAACTTGCCGGACGAGAGCTTCCTGCCACCCTGGAGGGTCTGATTCAGCTAGCCCTTCGCATTGATCAGCGCCTTCTCTCTCGTCCACAGCCAGCCCCCAGGACCCTGCCGCCTGCTCCCATCCACTACTACACAGCACCTTAACCACCAACCACGCTCACCACTGCTAACACCGGTTTTGTCGGATCTCCACCTCCTGCCGTGCTTGACACTGGAGCCGGGGAACCCATGCAATTAGGACGTGCCTCCTTGACCGCTGCAGAACGGGAGCGGCGATTTAAAGAAGGACTATGCACCTACTGCGGGTCGGCTACGCACCATCGAGCGATTTGTCCTCTCCGGCCGGGAAACGCGCAGAAAGTCTCCCTTTCCACCTCAACCCTGCTGCCATCTCCGCCTTCAGAAGACTCTGCCACCGGTTCACCACCGCTCCCATTATTCTTCATCCTGACGTCAGTAAACCATTCGTTGTGGAGGTGGACGCTTCAGATGTGGGCGCTGGAGATGTTCTCTCTCAACAAGGTCCAGATCAGAAACTACATCCATGTAGAAAAAAACCTCAAAACCTCATTTCCATCAGGAACCTGAAGCAGTTAAATCCCCGAAAGGCGCGGTGGGCGTTGTTTTTTGAAAATTATAACTTCCATCTCTCATACCGCCCGGGGTCCAAGAACACTAAGGCTGATGCGCTCTCTCGGCAACTCGAGCTGGACCTCCCCCGGGCGGACCCCGCGCCTGTTCTACCTTCATCCAAGATCATCGCACCACTTCAACTGGAAACAAGGGTCCGCCAGGCGCAGGCCACAGAGACCGAACCGGCAGGTGTACCGCCTGGACGACTCTACGTACCCGAAACCCTGAGATCCGAGGTTCTCCAATGGGGGCACTCAGCCCAACAGTTGGTCCGCCGGTGTCGACGGCTATGGAACCAGGCAAATCGATCCATCCACCAGGCCAACAGCCGTTATACCATCCAACATCGCCGTCGACACCCTCCGGGACGATTGTACCACGTAGGTGACAAGGTATGGCTTTCCACGAAACACCTCCATCTTCACACTGAGTCGAAGAAACTATCACCCCGATTCATCGGACCATACCGCATCACTCTCCGGATAAATCCAGTCACCTACCGGCTCCAGCTGCCTGCGGCGCTCCGAATCCACCCTGTATTTCACATCTCTCAACTAAAACCCTTCACTACCTCTCCCATGGTTACACCCACCCCCCCTGCTCCTCCTCCACGCATCATTGACGGTGGTCCCGCCTACACTGTGCGTCGGATCCTTGACTCCCGACCTCGGGGCAGAGTCACCCAGTACCTGGGCGATTGGGAAGGCTACGGCCCCGAGGAATGGTCTTGGATTCCGGCCCGGTTCATTCTCGACCCCGAGCTAATCCAAGACTACCGTCGCAGGGTATCCTCCACCCAAGAAACGTCAGGAGCCGGTCCTGGACAGGGGGGTACTGTCATGCACACTCAATACACGACCGGCACTAGGACCTGGAAGTAAGGCGGTCGCAAACCAGGAAGTATAAGAGGAGTAAACAAACCATGGCTTAGTGCTCAGTCATTGAGTTTGGCCCATGTCGGTTCAGACTGTTCGTCTACCAATTCGTAAGTACTCACCTCTTTTGGGTTTTGCTTTCTGATTTGAGTGTGTGTTATAGGACACGGGTTAAATTTGTGTTTTTCCCTTGCTCCCCTTTTGTGAAAGTCCTTAGACCAAATCGCGTGGTTATCCTGCCTACTTGCTTGCTTCCGCGTTTGGGTTTACCAATCACGCAACAAAGGGCTAACCGCTAAAGCTAAGTCTTCTGGACACCTCAGGTTAGTTCACTGACAGTTGTGTAGATTTACATGAAGTCCAGTTCAGCACAGGGAGTCAGTAGGTGCAGAGGGCAGATGGGGTCTGGATCACTGGAAGCACAGGAGCAGGATGTGTAGCTCCAGCCATCATAAAGCAGAATCCAGCTGGAGCTGGTCCTTCTCTGGATGCCTTAGAAACCTCGCAGGGTTGGCCTTTGTCTACTAAAGCTGGCACAATCTCCAGATGCCTCGGGATGGGTAGAAAAATACAGAAAAGATAGAGAGAATTAGCGTAGTTGCCATTCAGGATAGGTGTACTGGAGTATGAGTTTATGGGATGAGTTACACGTATGCCAGATTAAAGAGATGCGTCTTGAGTCTATTTTTGAATTGGGAAACCATGTCTGCTCCCTGAACACTGTCTGGAAGGCTATTCCAAAGTTTTGGAGCCAAATATGAAAATGCCCTGCCCCCTTTTGTAGATTTTAAAATTCCGGGAATTACCAGAAGTCCGGAGTTTTGTGATCTTAAGGGACGTGGTAGTTTATAGCGTATCAGGAGACTGGTTAGGTATGTGGGAGCTAAACTATTTAAAGCCTTGTATGTAAGTAGTACTGTTTTGTAATTAATTCAAAATATTTGATGATAATATAGGTGTTATATGATCATATTTTTTGGATTTAGTGAGAACGCTGGCTGCTGCATTTTGGACTAACTGTAGCTTGTTTATTGAGGATGCAGGACAACCACCTAGTAATGCATTACAGTAGTCCAGTCTGAAGGTCATGAATGCATGAACTATCTTTTCTGCATCAGATACAGATAGGATACTCCTAAGTTTGGCAATATTTCTAAGATGGAAAAAGGCTGTTTTTGTGATATTGGAAATATGATTTTCAAAAGACAAGTTACTGTCTAATATTACACCCAGATCTTTTACTGTTGAGCTGGTAGTAACAGTACATCCTTCTAAACGCAGGCTGAATTTTGAAAGCTGTTGTGTGCTGGTTTTTGAGCCGATGAGTAATATCTCTGTCTTATCTGAATTTAGTAAAAGAAAGTTATTGGTCATCCAATCTTTTATGTTCTGCACACACTCGGTTAATCTAGACACCTTGGGTATTTCATCTGGTTTTGTTGAGATGTGTAATTGGGTATCATCAGCATAACAATGGAAACTAATCCCATGCCATCTAATGATGTTTCCCAAGGGAAGCATGTATATTGAGAACAGCAGAGGTCCTAAAACTGACCCTTGTGGGACCCCATATTTCACTGGCAAAAATGAAGATAAGTGATTTAAGAGTGTGAACGTGGAGTGAAGAGCGCGCATGCGATCTCAAAAACGCGCATCGACTGTCAACAAGCAACTAAAACCGAAAGCGATAAGAGGACTTGCCTGCTTTAAATTTCACTATGTCAGATGGCGAGGATGACTCTGCTGTCGCCGAACCTGAGCATGTGATGGCGCCTGCGACAAAGAAGCCGCAGACAAGCTGCAAGAACTGAAGAACGCCAGAGAAGGCAAGTGGAGTCAATTGACTGCATTAACCGGTGAATTATAGTTGCTTATGTACAATGCCTACAATCTGTATGACGTTGAAACCAAATACCATATGAAATACAAGGCGCTACTAGAGGACTTTGTTGAAAGCAATAGGGATGTGCGACTGCACTTAACCGAAGACGAACACGAACATGATAGGCAAAACTGGTATATGTCTAAATTGCTGTGCGCCACAGAATTCAGGAAAAGGGTAGAGATGTGGATTACAGAAACTTAGAACCGCTCTAAGCCACCTCAAACATTCGACGACGGAGTTTTACCAGAAGACAGCGTGTCAATGGTGGAATCAAGGATACTCGCGCCTAACAAGCACGGAAGCGTAGTGACGGCAGCATTTAAAAGGTCCTCAATATCTACAGCATCCTTAGCTCGGCTAAAACAGGCAAAAGCTGACAGAGCATCCTTGCTGGCTAAAGCAGCAATCTTAGAGCAACGGCAGGCGTTAGAAATAGAGGAAGCACAATTCCAAGCACGATTAAAGGTTAAAAAGGAAAGGCTGGAATTCGAAGCGAAGCTTGCAAAGGTTGATGCAAAAATAAAAGTGTATCAGAATTGTGAAGAACGACAGGGTCCTGCAAGACAGGACGTGACCATCGAAACAAGTGGTGCATGCGCTCCCGAACAGGAACACAATGAACACCACGACCACAGCGCGTCAATGGACTATCTCAGACTGCCATCACGCCTTCAGGTAACACACTTAAGTGTGCCGGTATGTGCCAAACCCATAATGTCAAGCACCTTAATGGAATGGCCTACCCAAGGTAACGAACACTCACTTAACAATACTGATACAGTAGAGTCTCAGGGTAGGATGCCACATCAGGCAAATAATACAGAAATGTTTGCGAAAAAGTCAAAGGCAATTTTCCTTACTTCCGCGCAACGTTTCTTCATTCGATGGTGACCCTCTTAAGTTCACATCCTTTGTAAGAGCCTTTAAACATGTCATTGAAACCAAAACTGATAGCAATGTGGATAGGCTGTAATATCTTGAACAGTACACCATAGGACAGCCTAATGACCTCGTGAGAAGCTGCCAGCTCATGCCAGAACATTGCGGTTATGCAGAAGCCATGAGATTGTTACATGATAAGTTTGAAAATAAACAAATAATCGCTACAACGCTGATGCAAAAGGCACTCAACTGGCCGGAAATAAAGTCAGAGGACGGAAACTTTCTCCCTGTTCCTGGTAAACTGTTAACTGTTACAATACCATGTCAAGCATCGATTACATGGATGAGCTAGACAATGCTACCAACCTGAGGACTATAGTCTTAAAACTGCCCTACAAATTGCGTGAAAGATGGAGGAACCATACATACATGCACGAAAGGCGCACCCAAAAAAGAGCCAAGTTTGTCCAGCTGATGGAATTTGTAGAGCAAGAAGCAACGGTAAAGTCCAACCCACTTTTCGGCAACCTGAACGCTTCAACTAGTGATAAAAAACACTGCAACAAACCTCCTCCAGGGCTCAAGCAAAAAATGGAAGGAAAAAGAGGTAGCAGCCTTGCAACTGCCGTAAAGCAGGTTGGTAAAAATCATAAAGACTCGATTACAGTAAAGAGTAGTGGTGCATCAGTTATCAGTGCCTTCACTAAACCTTGTGCATTCTGTGTGAAAGACCATACCCTAGATGAATGCTACCAGTTTAACGATAAAACATATAAGGACAAATTGGACTGTTTGAAAAGGAATAGATTCTGTTTTAGATGTTTAGTAAAAGAACACTTAAGCAAAGACTGCACAAAGAAAATTACATGTCAGTTGTGCTCAAAGAGACATCCTTGCATGCTACACATTGCAGCACAAGACACAGCTCAAGCGATCGTAAAAGCTGACGAAACTGAACCAATTAAAACACTGCCTGTTACACTGAGTCATGAAACAAGCGCATGTACAGGGGCTGGAGATGACTGTATTCTCTCCATAGTACCTGTTAAAATAAAGTCCAAAAAGGGTAATAAGACAGTAGAAGTGTACGCCTTTATGGACCCAGGTAGTTCTGCTACTTTTTGTACCGAGTCATTAGCAAGGTGATTAAATGTACAAGGTAAAAAAAATTACATTATGTTAAGCACCATGAACGCGAGGAAACAAGTAGAAAGTTACGTGCTTACTGACTTAGAGGTTAGTAGTCTGAAAGAAAACACTTTTGTCGAACTCCCCAAAGTGTTCACACAAAAGAGTATCCCAGTCTCAGTGGAAAACATTCCACAACAGCACGACATTGATAAGTGGCCATACCTCAGCAAAGTAAAATTCTTCAGATTATTGCTAGAGTTGAAATTCTCATAGGTAACAAAAAACATAGGCTCCTAGAACCATGGCGAGTAATTAACAGCAGGCACAATGGGCCATATGCAGTAAAGACCGCTCTTGGATGGACCATAAATGGACCTCTTCGAGAGTCGGTCAAGGAAGGCACATGTGACAATGAGCAAGCGAGCGTTGCAGTCAACAGAGTTTCCATTGAAAGTGTAGAACAAATACTGATACAACAGTACAACCATGATTTTCCTGAACGGAATTGTGATGACAAAGCTGAGTTGTAACAAGAGGACTATCAGTTTTTAGACTCTGTAACTAACTCTCTGCAGTTTACCGATAATCACTTCTACATCGGCCTCCCATTTAAGAAAGCAGCTATTCAAATGCCCAATAACCGAAGTGCAGCCATGCAGCGCTCACTGAACCTCAAAAGGAAGTTTAAGAATAACCTCTCCTTTCATGGAAAGTATTCAAGTTTCATGAACGACATGTTTGAAAAGGGTCATGCAGTCAAGGTCCCTACACCTCACCTAAGTCGACAAGACGGGCAAGTGTGGTATATACCTCACCATGGTGTATACCATCCTCAAAAGAAAAAGTTAAGGGTTGTCTTCGACTGTGCTGCTAGCTATCAGGGAGTATTATTAAATAGCGAGCTCCTGCAGGGACCCGACCTGACAAACTCACTCATTGGAGTGCTCACACGCTTTAGACAAGAGGAAGTTGCCATGATGGCAGATGTGGAAGCCATGTACTATCAGGTTAGAGTTCCGGAAAAGGACACAGATTTGTTGCGTTTCCTATGGTGGCTGAATGGAGATGTGAGTCAGGACTTGGTCGAGTGCAAAATCATTTCCAAGTGTAGCCAACTTCGCCCTTAGGAAAACAGCAGAGGAAAACCGCAGCAATGCATCTGCTGAGGCAGTCAATACAGTACTTAAAAACTTTTATGTAGACGACTGCTTGAAGTCTGTTTCTAGTCATAATCAAGCAGTTGCGCTATATAGCAATCTCACCAAACTTTGGAGGGTGTGGAGGGTTTCACCTCACCAAGTGGGCAAGTAATAGTCGTACATTACTAACTTTCATTCCTGAGAGTGAAAGAATCAAAGACATGAGGGACTTAGATTTGAGTAAAGACACACTCCCTGTTGAGAGAGATCTAGGGGTGCTGTGGTGTATCAATTCATACACGCTCAAGTTCAAGATTAGTTTAAAAGAGCGGCCTGTTACTAGAAGAGGAATCTTGTCAGTCACTTGTTCAATTTATGACCCTCAGGCTTCCTTGCACCAGTCATACTGCCAGCTAAGATCTTAATGCAGCAGCTATGTAAAGAAAAACTTGCTTGGGATGATGACATTTCCAAACAAGTTATAAAAAGATGGAGGGCCTGGCTACAAGAGTTGCATCAACTGTCTGAGTTTAGTGTAGCAAGATGCGTAAAACCAGTTGACTTTGGAGTTACAACTACAGCACAACTTCACCACTTTTCAGATGCAAGTGAAATGGGATATGGAGTTGTCTCATACATTAAGTTAGTAAATGCTGATGGACTCACACACTGTGCATTCATGATGGGGAATTCTCGCGTAGCGCCCTTGAAACAAACTACGAATGGAATTGACAGCGGCAGTGGTTGCTGTGAACAGTGACAAGATGTTGAAAGGTCAACTGGAATTAGAACTGCTGGACTCTGTGTTTTGGACCGACACTACAACTGTCTTGAGATACATTGTCAATGAAAAACTTCACTTTTAAAACCTTCGTCGCTAACAGAATTTCCATCATACAAGAGTCAACCAAGCCACAGCAGTGGAGGTATGTCAACACTTCAAAAAACCCAGCTGACGCAGCATCCAGAGGCGTTTTCTGTGAAAAGTCATGAGAAACAGCAATTGGATCCATGGTCCCTCCTTTTTCAAAGAACCAGAGAGTAAATGGAATGGAATGGAATTTCCATGTTACAAAAGGGTAATGCATCCATAAAAAGAAACAGTTGTCTCTCAAAACTAGATCCAGTACTGCAGGATGGAGTACTAAGAGTCGGAGGAGGTCTTGGTACTGTAGGTCTGCAAGAGCATGTAAAACACCCAGTCATTATACCCAAAGACTCACACATTACAACTTTAATTTTAAGAGACATTCCCGAACAGGTCGGACATTGTGGAAGGAATTATATCCTTTTAAAATTGCAGCAGAAATACTGGATTCCAACTGCAAATTTCCTTGTGAGAAGGTTTCTGTCCAGTTGTGTAACATGTACAGTAGAAAGATCAGAGCAAAGACTAGTGAACAAAAAATGTCAGAACTGCCACATAATAGAATAACACCAGATCACCCACCGTTCACTAACGACTATTTTGGACCCTTCGAGGTCAAACAGGGTAGAAGTAATGTTAAAAGATATGGCGTATTGTTTACTTGTCTGACAACAAGAGCCGTGCACATTAAAGTTGCGCAGTCATTAGATACAGACTCCTGCTTAAGTGCTATTCGACGCTTTATGTGCAGAAGAGGCCAGCTGTTAGTTATGAGAAGTGATAATGGAACAAACTTTATAGGTACTAAGATTGAATTGCATAAAGCTATCCAACAGTGGAATCAGTCAAAAATGGAAGACGTCCTCATGCAAAGGGGGATACAATGGATATTTAATCCTCCTGCTGGGTCTCACTTTGGTGGAATATGGGAAAGGCAGATAAGATCAGTTAAAAAAATTTTGACGTCCGTACTAAAAGAACAAACACTAAACAATGAGAGCTTGCATACATTCCTGTGTGAGGTGGAAGCTATAATGAATGACCGTCCCCTTACCACTGCTACAGACGATCCCACAGACCTGGAGCCCCTGACACCTAACCACCTGCTGCTGATGAAAAAACAGCCAAACTTGCCTCCTGGACTTTTCAAAAAAGAGGACATTTACGCACGTCGCAAGTGGAAGCAAATTCAATACCTTGCCGACTTATTCTGGAAGCGATGGGTGCATGAATACTTGCCCTTGCTTCAGGAGCACCAAAAATGGTCTCAAGTGAGAAAAAAACCTCACGATCGGAGACGTAGTTCTAATAATTGATGAGTCTTCTCCAAGAAATTCATGGGTCGTTGGACGGATCACGAAAGCGTTCCCTGATAAAAAAGGACTTGTGAGATGTGTGCTGGTTAAAACTAAAACCAGTACACTGGAAAGACCCATCAATAAGCTGTGCCTCATATGTGAAATAGACTGTTAATTACCTTATAAAGTAGTTATGTTCCTTTCATTTGGTACGCAACGATATGAATACCTTAAGTTAAACTGTTAACAAATGTTTAAAGTGTTAAGAAAGTTAATTCAAATTTTAATCTAATAGTAAATTTTGTGGCCCTATTGTAAAAAAAAAAAAAAAAAATGTGTGCATTGTCAGCCTCCCTGCCTGTCAATTAGGGGCTGAAAATGTAAGGGCCATATTTCATTCTTGTGATTAGTTGTTGTGTTTATTTTATTTCAGTATATTAGTTAAGCATTAAGCATTAAGCATCATACCTGTAATTTGTATTGAGACATCATTTCATGAGTTGTTCTGTGACATCATCCCACAGTTGTGTAGCTGCATGTCTATCACGCACATTAGTTGTTCAGTTGTTGTTGAGACACGGAAGGATACAGAAAGGTGTGGAGAACACAAGCTATTGACCGTGAGACTGTAAGCTAAAAGGAATACAGTAAAATGAGTTGTTGTAACTGTAATCTATTGAAGCTACAGAACACAGCAAACGACTCGTCGTGACTACAGTGGATTTGTGCAAGAAACTGCAACAGCCGTTGTACTTTGATGTTGAAAATAAAACAAGAGACAAAGAAATCAATGAAACGTCTGGAGTCGTGAGTGACACTGTGTAACAAAAAGACACGCGTCAGAACTTGTGAATAACATGCACGTACATGTACTTTCAATAATGTAAATATAGAATTATTCTTAAGTGACGTCTGATGTGCCGAATTTCACCAAGGCTTTTTACACAGATACAACTTTATAATAATATTTAATATCATGTATTAATATTTAATACATTTAATAATACATCTGTTTATTTTCAATTTAACTATATTCAGTGTTAATATTTACTTTTTAATTGTTTCTAAATTACTGAGCTGTTTGTGCAGCTGGATTGTGTGTTAGTGAGACAGATGACTGAGCAACAATGTGACAATGTGCAGGAATTTTACACTAAACACTTTATTCTGGATCACACAATCTCACAGTAGAGTCAGGCCACCTGTAGAACCCAAACCCAGCGTACAGAGGCTGAGTGAATGTGGTGCGGACTCTGTGGAGGAGCTTCATCGTGTCAGAGACGCTGTAGAAGGACAGAGTTCCTGCACTGTGATCCACATACACTCCTATTCTGGAGGATGATGGAGCTCCGAGATCAGTCCTAATGTTGTTATAATGGAAAGAGAGAGAAGAAGAAGAACACCGCAGACTCCAGGACTGATTGTTGCATCCAAACCCACACTCTTTACCCCGTCCTTTCCTGCTGATGTTTTTATAAGAGACTGATATGGACACACCACCGCTCCACTCCACCTCCCAGTAACAGGGTCTACACACACTCTCCTTACACAACACCTGACACCAGGGGTCAAATCTCTCTGGATGATCAGAGTCCTGTTGCTCCCTCTCACTGTATCTCACCGCTCTGTTCTTCTCAGACAGAATGAAGCTACGATGTGTCGTGTTGGGATCCAGAGTCAGATAACAGAAATCTAAAATGAAAGAGAAAAACAAACTGAACAATGTGAACATGTTGGGTTTAATTCACAGAATACTGTATATTCATGTGAAGAGTGAGACAGCTGTCTGTGTGCGCTGATATCTGAGGGAGAAATGTCTCAATGTTCATTCAGATTTTAATCCAAAGAAATACAAAAAAAAAATTTATTGCAATTTTTCAGTATTTAGTATTTTTTATTCTGCTTATGGAAGATATAGTATTTTATATTATTATTATTATTATTATTATTATATTTTTTCATTTATTATTTTTTTGTATGTGTAACATACATTTCAGGAAATCATCTCTGCTCACTCTCTCTTTCTCTCTCTTTCACTCTCTTTTTTACTCTCTACACAAACACACACACACACATAACACAAAACACAAATAAACTAATAATAATTACATTTACATTTTAAATCACACAACATTCTTGCAAATTTAATTGTCTGTACTTAATATTTTCTAAGCTGGTTTTAAAGAAAACGGTACTCTATAGACCTAATAAACCTGTGTGTGTGTGTGTGTGTGTGTGTGTGTATGTGTGTGTGTGTGTGTGTACGTGTACATTTCAGAAACTCTTTTCTGCTCTGTTTCTCTGGTAGCGAAAAGATCTGAACTGCTGCAGCTGTGGAGAGAAAAATGGAAATGAAGACAAAAAGCATCATCAGGTTGTAAAAGATGGAAACAGTTTAAAGTGATACAGTCAGTTTATTTATTTTAAATCAGTATTTTAGTTCAAACTGTCTGCAGGAAGGTCAGCAGGAGCATAGCTAAGAAATAAGACCTCTCAGAGCGAGTAAAGACGTCCATCATTGTGTTTCTCCAGCAGGAACAGCTCCTCTTACCATGTGGAGGGATTTTGTTGAATTCCTCCTCACAGACTTTCTTGAGTCTCTTCTTCAGAACTGAGAGAGAATTTCTCACTCCATCAAATGAGAGATGTTGATGGACACTGATGCTGGATGTCTGAATGTCTTGTCTATCTTTTTTAGAAGACTGACGTCCAGAAGCTAAAGCCTACAGAAAGCAGATTAAATGTAAAACATACAGTACTTGCGATGTCAGTAGACATTCACAGTCCTTTAACAAGAGTGTGTGAGGAACAGCTGTGTGTGTAGATCAGACAGTGAGTGTTACCTGGAGGAACTGGATGTGATCGTGTGTGTGTGAAAGCTGCTCCAGCTCAGTGAGTCTCCTCTGAAGATCAGCAATCTTCTGCTCCAGTTGCTCCAGGAGACGTTCAGCTCGACTCAGTTCAGTCTTCTCCTGAGCTCTGATCAGCTCCGTCACCTCCGAGCGCTTTTTCTCCATGAAGCTGATCAGCTCAGTAAAGATCATCTCACTGTCCTCCACTGCTGTCTGTGCACTCAACTGTTAGGACACACACACACACACACACACACACACACACACACACACAGGATTTAAAGCTCATCTATCATTCCCTCTCTTACTGCGACTCTAAATGACTCCATGTTGTCCATATTGTGTGTGTTTCTAGGAGCAGCTCTGTCTCTGCTCACTGCTCACCTTTATAGTGTTCACAGCCTGTTTCAGCTCCTGCACCTTCTTCTGCTTCTCCTGGATTCTCTGCTGGGATTTCATCTGCTCCTCCATTAACTCACTCTGAGGACAAATTAAACACATTTGGGTGAATATTACCTGAAGTTAAAGACATACAGTACAATTCACTAAGGGTTTTATATTGTAACTGTGTCTTGTGCTGTTCTGCATTATTAGTTTGGATAGTGTGTATTCAGTAGGTGTCTGGTTGAGTCACCCTCCCATCCTTGTAACTATGTGTGTTGCCTCACCCAATGACAAACAAACACATAAATGTTTACCGATTATTTTTTTTTAAAATCAGCACTATCGGAGGCTAAATTCCACCACAAGCATTTTATTCATATGTGACATGGTACAATTATTTTAGTCCTTCAACAAAGATTTACAGCATTAGTGGAGGGCAGGAGTTTAGCAATGATTTTATAATTAACTCACTTAAAAACATTCAATTAACCTCAACAGTAAATGATTAAATCGGAAGTGTGTTGCAGCAGTAAAAGAGTTCTCAGAGTTCTTATAAAAAGGTCTCACCTGTCTTTCTGCTCTTTCTGATATGACAGAAACCATCTCATGACCTTTGTGTTTATCCATCGTACACAGAAAACAGATAAAACTTTGATCAGTGCGGCAGTAGACCTCCAGCACTCTATCATGCTCTGAGCACATCTTTTCAGGTGCTTTGTCTATCTTGTCCATTTTTAAATCTTTTAATCCATAGTTTTGCAGAGCTTTGGAGATAAAGGCAGAAGACATAAAATAGCCCAGACATATGAAAATGATCATCCACATCAGATACGACAGAGACGTCAGACAGGAATCTCCAGGTCCAGCGACACAGTAAGCAGGAGAAGCAGATTGAACTTCAGTCTTCTTCTTCAGTTTCTCCACCACTTCAGCCAGCATGTTGTTTCTGCGTAGAACAGGCCTTGGAGTGAAAGTGTCTCTGCACTGAGGACAGCTGTGGATGCCCTTCTGATCCTCCTGATCCCAGCAGTCATTAATACACACCTTACAGAAACTGTGACCACAGGGGATAGCCACCGGATCCTTCAGGAGATCCAGACACACTGGACAGATGAACTGATCCTGGTCTACTGAAATACTGGCCTCTGCCATTTTCCTGCATTAACACACTGAGAGAGAGACAGTCTGAGTTTCATTTTCCTTGACAAGAACTTCCTGGTTCTGTGTGTGTGTGTGTGTGTAAGAGAGAGTGTGAGGGGAGGAGCTAAAAATGAGGAAGGGCATGAATACAACTCTGTTAACTGTTTCAGCTCCCTTTAGTCCATGATTCTGTGGAGATGTAAATTATTCCTGTCTACAAAACACCTGAAGTAATCCTTTGACTTTGTTAATACATTTTACATAGTTTATTGAAATTTTTATATATTTATTAAATCTATTTAATAATAAAACAAAAAATCATATATATGTAATAGTTTTTATACCATTTTAAAATATTTATTTCATATTCACATAATATTAACATTAGTAAAAACAGCTGAAACATTATTAAGTTACAATTTTAAATAGCAATTAATAACTGTATTGGTATTATGACTATATTTATTGTCTTTCACAATTAAACTGTAGTGAAGCACTTTGAGCTCCATATTCTGTCTGAATAGAGTTATTCTAATGATTGTAGGTAAATAGACAGAGACAGATTGAGTCAGTACTTTATCAGTACTGTGTTTAATGTGACGTATCACTCCATAGTTCTCCAAAGTTTACTGTACTTCACTTTACTTAAGAATTTAGGATCTTCACTTCATGCTGAATTTAATAACATTAATAACTTTAATACACATTACAGTGTAGCTTCACCGTCCTTTTTTAAAGCTCCACACACTCACTCTGTTACACTACGTATAAATACAGAAACTGAAAGTTCATCCAGAGTAAAGAGAACTGATCTCTGTGCTCTCTCTCTCTCTCTCTCTCTCTCTCTCTCTCTCTCTCTCAGGAAAATAGTGGAGGTGAGTATTTCAGTAGATCAGGACCAGTTCATCTGTCCAGTCTGTCTGGATCTCCTGTGGTCCAGCACAGTTACAGTTACACTATCCTATCACAATACAGTGGAGGTGAGTGAACCCGGAGTGAAACAATTCTTCCTGAATGTCCTGTATGACTGTAGTGTTTATCAGCATTAAACCTCACAAGGTTTTTACCCTTACAGCATTAACAGCAAACACAAACATGTCTGTAACTTTTATTTAAAAATAATGAAATACCTTATGTTTATACTAAGAGATGAACTATTAAATAACTGCTACATATTCTTCAAAACTGCACAAGGTTACAGGACTTTCTCCAGGTTACTGACACTACATTTCTGAACTGACAAAATGTTCACTTTACAGTGTAACTGTATTAGACTTCTTTCTGACATTCCGAGTCTTAAACATCATTTAATTACATACACTTTGTGGAAAGAAAATTAATATGGAAAGAGCAAATGAACCTGGATGGACCTTGATCCCCGCGATGACGTAGTGAACGAAGCCCCGCCCCATAAACACACCTTTGTGCTGTTCTAATAACCTGGTTGCAATGCTGTATAGTCCCGGCAGGTGAAGCAGTGACTGCTTTAGTCAGCTGCAGTTCTTGCCTTGTCAACATATTTTCATGATTAAATCAAGTTTGTCATCTTGGAGATATATACAGTGTCAGTGTCTGAGTACCATCACTAACTATGCTTAAATAGCCCCACACCATGCCACTGGAATTTACTGTGTTATGTACCTGACATGGAGAACACAAGTGCAGATGAGATGATTTATTTACAAAGAGTTCACAATCACGACAACCAAATCCAGCATGGATAATCCAGCTCGTAAATCCAGAAAACAGACAAGGGTCAGGCGACTAAGACAGGCTAAACTCATTAACGCGGGGACAGAAACAGAAAGTATTGCTCCAACTCTGGTCTCTGAGGCATCCACTTTCACCGAGAATGGTTTAGAAGGATCTGGGTGCTTTAATATACGTGCTGTTGTGAACGCTTCATTGAGATTTAGAAAGGATTGTTGTGCTGCTGGATTCCATTTTAATCTTTTAGCAGGTCCGTCAGTGGTGTTGTGATACGGCCGAAATGTCTAATGAACCGTCTGTAGAAATTTGCAAACCATAGAAAACATTGTAGTTCCTTTATAATTGTTGGGCTTGGCCAGTCCCTTACCGCTGATACCTTTTCTTGATTGATCTATACGCCATCCTGGCCGATTACATACCCCAGAAAGGCAATTTCCTTCACATGGAATTCACATTTTTCTCCCTTGATGTACAGGTAATTGTTTCTGAGACAGGTAAGTACCTTCCTTACATGCACTATATGGCTATTTAAGTCTGGCGAGTAGATCAAAATGTCTTCAATGTAGGCTATGATGTATTTTCCCAGCATTTCCTGGAGCATGTCATTTATGAAATTCTGAAAAACTGCTGGGGCTGAAGAGAGTCCATATGGCATTACACAATATTCCTAGTGTCCAGATGTGGTGCTAAAGGCAGTTTTCCATTCATCTCCTTCACAAATTCTGATTAGATTATACGTAAGCACTGAATAGATCCTGTTTAGAACAATTTTTTACTTCTTTAAGTTGTTCCAAGGCTGTTGGGACCAGGGGTAGAGGGAATCTATAATTTACCGAGACCTTGTTGAGCTCACGATAGTTAATGCACGGTCTAAAACCACCTCCTCTTTTTTCCATAAAAAAGAAGCTTGATGTGTCTGGAGATGTGGATGGATGTCACTGTTTAACTGTAGTGTGTAGTGTTTAACTCTTTCCTCTCTTGCTCTTGACGAAGGCGGTCGCATCTGCTCTCCCTCCCTTATCTCTCCCCGCTTGCTTCTCTTGTCTGTCTTGTGAATACTATTCAGAGACTCTCCTCGTCTTGCTCTTGAAAATAAAAAAAAAAGGAATATGGATTTGATCAAGTGGTCTCTGA
The DNA here is from genome assembly GCF_024256425.1 of Clarias gariepinus. Lineage (NCBI taxonomy): Eukaryota > Metazoa > Chordata > Actinopteri > Siluriformes > Clariidae > Clarias > Clarias gariepinus. The sequence goes on along the minus strand of NC_071101.1, from coordinate 46,001,739 downwards.
ATGCAATTGACACGATCTTCTCGACGAGAAATGTGGGTTCTGGGGAACCTACTTGTCCTGCTGAGACGTTTGCTGCTGGATACACAATGGACGGTTGGGAGAAGTGGCGCATTGTGTGCCTGGCCGCACTGTCTCTGGAGGATGTTGAAGATATCTACCTATTCGGAACTCTGATAACTGGGATTCTGCTGATTGGATTAGGTGGGATACTTGGATATCGAAAAATCTTAAAAGCAGTCAGTCTCAACCCCAAGAGACTGGCTGGCTGGGAAATAGTGGTGACGAGAGCTGTCAGTAATCAGACTGTGGTTCTGGACCGCAAATTGGATAACATCTTGGTGAGACTAGCAGCTATGCAACGTGATTTGGACAGACCTGGAGACCAGTGATGGACATTAAATATCTGTGAAATTGGCAGATATTGATCGAAACCTGGAAAATATGTTTTTCTTTTTTGGCTGCCCTTTTTCTTTCCAGCTACTGCATTTCAAGGCCGTGGCTGGAGACATAACTAACTCCCCGAAGACCAAGATAACGAGACGCTCTGGAATCCTACTCCCCCCCCCCTTCAAGGACACCTGGCGCAGACTATTACGGGATGTTACAGGCTTACAAACTGACACGCACGCACTCACGCACTCACAGAACAGCTACAGATAGACACTCTACCTTCCCCATATCCAACGCCTTCGTGTGCTTATTCCCTTCAGTGTGGGCAGGCGGAATCGGGACCAGCGCTCTTTAGCTGCAGGGACTGGAGCTGTTTGCCTACATTGGACATTTCCTATCCCCTGTACCCTCATCGTTGCAATGTTTATGTCTTGTGATTACATGTTTTTCTGTGCTTGTTGCTGAGGTATTTTTTGTACCCCTGATCGCACACTGCCCTTTTCGAAGGACAGTCTGGGAGGGGATTTTTTACCCTCATTATCCTAATGTATCTTATTCCTTATTTTCTATGATGGCGCCGGTTAGGTGGCTGCCGTCGCGACTCTGTGGTCGCAAAAATCATTTCGCTGCATATTGTACTCTGTATGATTGTGCATGTGACAAATAAACTTGAACTTGGATGAATATATCCTTGGTGCAGTGCTTCGGTGATGTATTCCTCAATTACTTCTGTTTATTTTTGTGATAGTGGTTATATTCTGCCTCGTGGAAGAGGGGCCCCTTCAAGGAACTCGATTGCACAATCTTGCTAAATACATCACTGAACATTCGATTCTTTGGAAATTATATTGTTTGTAGCTGTTTCTGGGCTATTAATGAAGGTAGATGCTACGTGGAGGGTGGGTTGAAGCATGCACTGGTTTTTGCACTCCTTAGACCATTGTGTTATTTCCTGTTCCTTCCACGATGTCTGAGGGTTATGTTGTTGTAGCTAGAGTAACCCAGGATTATAGGGAACTTCGTTGTGGTGATGAGGAAGAAAATGTGTTCCTGATGCATTGCCCCAACGGTGAGTGACAGTCGTGTAGTTTTGTGTTTTACGGATCCTCGTTTATATCTGGTACCGAGGTTTTTGTCCATGAAGTTTCCGGCTGCTCCAGAGTCAATCAGTGCTGAAACATAAATTATCTGATTTGAGAATTCTACTTTAACTTTTTTGGACAGTAGACAAGGAGGAGCATTTTCACATACTTCCCGGGCCTCTCTTTTGCTTTCTGTTGGTCGGCTGTACAGGACAGAGACCGATGCTGTGTTGTGATCCCCCGCAATAGAAGCACAACTGCTTCCTCTGGCAGCGGTTCATTTCTCCTGCCGTTGTCTGTGCGCCCCCAATTTGCGTTGGTTCTGCTGGAGGTATTATGGAAGATTCAATCATTTTGCCCAGGTATCGTTGTCTTGACATCAATGTGTCTAGGTTAATAGTGAGATCAATAAGTTTATCCAATGAGACATTGCCGTCACGATATGCCAGTTCCTTGAATATCCTGGGATTTAATCTGCAGCAATATGTTCCTTTTAACGCGGGTTCATTCCACTCGCTACCCACGGATATTGAGAGCGTATTCGGCCTTGCTGCACATTGAGCAGGTGCTCACTCAATTGAGTGATCAAACACCCTTTTAAACATTTTAAAGAAGTGGTCGAATGAATTTCTTTGCTTCCGTCATCTTTATTTCATACAGCGGTGGCCCATTTTAAGGCTTTTCCAGTGAGCATATTTATGAATTGAGCGATTTTACCTTTTTCGCTGACATTGTCCTGTCCAGCAAAGTAAAGTGAGCACTGCAAGGCGAAGCCTTTGGCACACGCCGGATCACAGGCGTATTTTTCAGGACGAGCCACCTTGTATCTTTTTAAAGTTCTGCTGGAGTTGTTCCATATTGATTCTAATTTGTGCAACGTCCTGACAGAGCTCGTTTAGAACTTGGGTGTGGCTCAGAAGGGCTTCTCGAAAAATCTCTTCCTGCATCTTTGGGCAAAGTATTGTGTTATGTACCTGACATGGAGAACGCAAGAGAAGATGAGATGATTTATTTAGAAAGAGTTCACAATCACGACAACCAAATCCGGCACGGATAATCCAGCTCGTAAATCCAGAAAACAGGCAGGGGTCAGGCAATATACAACAAACATAAACTGGGACAGGCTAAACTCGTTAACGTGGGGACAGAAACAGAATCAAAATCCGAAATAGCAGTCAAAATACAGAAGGCTTGTCAGCGACACTAGAACAAGTTCACAGGGAGCATATACTTCAGGAGGACCAGAAGTACACGAGTCCTTTTAATCTGTTTCCTGTGATTATTCTCAGGTGTGCTAATAGTCAGGTGAGTCAGAGCATTGCTGTTGGGAGTTGTAGTTCTTGTTTGTAGTTCTGACATACTGCATTGTCTACATACTTTTCATCATTATATTAAGGATGTCATCTTGCTTTGTCACTCTTGTACGCTTTTACAATAATAATATAAGAAATTAAAAATTTAATGAAAATGCATTTTTATGTAGTAGTTAATAATGCTGCCCCAGCATGTTTTACATAAATACCTAATTAAGCTAAGTATGGGTAATGAGTCATGAGTAAATAAGTGTGGGTTTTTTTCTTTAACATAGTGTGTTACTATGTATAGAGACGTACAGTGGTGTGAAAAACTATTTGCCCCCTTCCTTATTTCTTAATTTTATGCATGTTTGTCACACAAAATGTTTCTGATCATCAAACACATTACTATTAGTCAAAGATAACACAAGTAAACACAAAATGCAGTTTTTAAATGATGGTTTTTATTATTTAGGGAGAAAAAACCTACATGGCCCTGTGTGAAAAAGTAATTGCCCCCTGAACCTAATAACTGGTTGGGCCACCCTTAGCAGCAATAACTTGCAACGAGTCTTTTATAGCGCTCTGGAGGAATTTTGGCCCACTCATCTTTGCAGAATTGTTGCACTTTGGGTCATTGTCCTGCTGCAGCACCTCAGATCGCTTCAGCTTGAGTTGACGAACAGATGGCTGGACATTCTCTTCAGGATTTTTTGGTAGACAGTAGAATTCATGGTTCCATCTATCACAGCAAGCCTTCCAGGTCCTGAAGCAGCAAAACAACCCCAGACCATCTCACTACCACCACCATATTTTACTGTTGGTATGATGTTCTTTTTCTAAAATGCTGTGTTACTTTTACGCCAGATGTAACGGGACACGCACCTCGTCTGTCCACAAGGTATTTTCCCAAAACTCTTGGCAATCATTGAGAGTTTTTTTTAGCAAAATTGAGACGAGCCTTAATGTTCTTTTTGCTTAAAAGTGGTTTGCGCCTTGGAAATCTGCCATGCAGGCCGTTTTTGCCCAGTCTCTTTCTTATGGTGGAGTCGTGAACACTGACCTTAATTGAGGTAAGTGAGGCCTGCAGTTCTTTAGATGTTGTCCTGGGGTCTTTTGTGGCCTCTCGGATAAGTTGTCTCTGCGCTCTTGGGGTAATTTTGGTCGGTCGGCCGGCCGGCCACTCCTGGGAAGGTTCAACACGGTTCCATGTTTTTGCCATTTTGGATAATGGCTCTCACTGTGGTTCGCTGGAGTCCCAACCCAGTGGGCACAAACTCATGGAAACCACGTGGAAAAGACGTGTTTTCACCCCGTGGAAAAGACGGGTAATTTAGGCGTAAAAGGCAAGTCGAATTCCATGTGGATTTGACACATGGAATCCACGTGTTTTTTACCACTTGGAAAAGACATGGATGTTAGCCCATGGAAAATACGTGTTGTGTTCAACGTAAATTCTGCAAAGTTTAAAATGTCTACAACATCCTGTGTAAAGCAGACACAAATCACATAAAAGTTGTAATAACTAATAATTTATTCATATTTTAAAACAAACAATACAAAATGCACATAAAAACTGGGTGTAGTGCATAATACTGAAATAACATAAAAATGTGAATACTAAAAGACTAATCAAACAAACAAAACATCTAAGAGAAGATAGACAACTGTCTTAAACAGCAAAAGAAACAAAATTACAAAAACATTTACTTAACACCTAATAAATTACACTGCATCCAGCCTTTCTTTCCTCTTAGGTGCATTTCGTAATCGACTGGCAAAGGAGCTGAGGGCAAAGGCCTCTGTAACATCATGCGCCTTTACTACACTGTCTGTCAAAGGACAAAAATGTTTAGTATAATTTAGATGCATGGACTGCAATTTATCAATACAATCATTGTGTTAATATAAAACAAAGACACGACCACAAGGCACTGTTCAATTACTTACCAGTTATTAATTTGCACAGCGCTGTTAAATGATGTTTTATCCCCTCGTGATCCCTTCATGTTTAGTTGAAACATAAGTGAATTGGTAAGGAATCTAGAAGAAAACAAACTTATCTATTTATCGTCAAAGAAATAAATGGGTAGAGTAACCACATAAGTTACACTGAAAAGTTCCTTCTCCCATTCTTAGAAATTCAATGGAACATATATATTCTGCAAGTAAATGTTAGTGTTCACTGTCAGAACTCCTCAGTGCATATAATATATTATACATGATGATGGTGTTGCATTTATGACAAATTATACCTGTTTATCAAAAACTAGCTGGTTTTTATGATTTTTGACAAATTAACGTTTGCAATTGCCTGTTATGCTTCGAAGCCTACGTTAGCTACATACATAGATTCACAATCAAGCTAACCACGTCGGTTAGAACCTACACTAACTGCCACAGAACAAACTAGAATATTACTGCTTACCTCAGTGCTTACCCTGTAACATCACACACAAATGTTCTCTGTATGAAACACAATTGCCACGGGTACTTTGTAACTTTAGCAGACCGCAAATTTAAACAAATTTCGAAGTTTCTAATTTCTTTTTATTAGCTATAAATGTTTCGCGCTTCCATTTAAAAAAACAGTATCCAGAAAAGGCTGATCACTACGCATGCTCAGTACCACTCGCTAGACTGCAAAGTCACTCTGCGCAGCGACGCCTATGTGTTGCCTCTGATAGTACATCGGTGTTCTAAACTACTTTTTAGTTTGCAAATCCAGTGTACGTTGTAGTCAGATGTGGCATTTAGGCGATCAGTAACACATTTTGAAAATGCCATTTCAGAACACAGGAACCTGGTGCGCTAGCTATTTAGCGGCGCGAGCACAGTCCGCCCTGGCGATTAATATATGTGACTGCCATAGTGTTTTCCACCCGCACTAGGACATGGTAGCCTCTCAACTGCTGGAGGAAGTGCTTTAGGGCCAGAAATAGAGCCATCATTTCGAGGCAATTGATGTGCCGCGCGAGAACATGGCCTCTCCAGCTCCCTTGGGCTGGACGGTCATCAAAGACCGCACCACAGCCCATGAGGGAAGCGTCTGTCGTTAGCATCTGCGATGACAAGACGAACTTAGAGTGGGACCCAAAGTCAGAAACCGGGGTCTGAACCACATAGGAAGGGTACGAAGCACCTGGCGCGTAACCTTTATTGGGGATTGGCCCTAGAGTGAAATCCCCTGGTTCTTAGCCACAACTAAAATGCTCTCATGTGCAGAAGGCCCAAAGGTGTCACCGTGGATACAGCTGCCATAAGAGCTAAGATCTATGAAAGTGATGGTCACTTTCCGGTCAAGCTTGATTTCCTTGAGGGTGTTGAGAATGGATTCGACACGAGCGGGAGACAGCTGTGCCCGCTTACGATCGAATCCCATGTGACACCCATTATGTTGTCCTCTGAACAGGAAAGAGCACGCTTTTCATGGCGTTGGGTCTCAATCCTAAGAAACAAAGATAAGCTAGGATGACATGCTGATGTCAAAGCGCTAGCTACAGTACTGAGACTGGGCCAGCCAGTCGTCTATGTAATTCAAATACGGATGCCCTGGAGTCGTAAGCACCAGAACTACATCCATGCATTTCATATATGTGCGGGTGAGAGAGGTAGACCAAATGGAAGGACCCGATACTGGTAAGCTTCGCCCCCGAAAGTGACCTTAGGAACCTCCTGTGTTGTGGCAATATTTCTATATGAAGTAGGTGTCCTTCAATCGATTGTCCCAAATCAATCGCTTGGTAGGATTTGAGAGCAACACTTTGACAGTCAACATTTTGAAGCTGTATTTATTTATTTTAGATAGCGGAACAGCCCGCGAAAATCTAAAAATTGGACGTAGCCCCCCGTTCCTCTTGGGAACCAAGAAATACAGACTGTAGTAGCCTGACTCACTGTCTGGTAGGGGAACATGTTCCATGACCCCATTCCCCAGCAACTTCTGTCAGCAGATGCGCACTTTCCGGTTTCACGGAAGTGGAGACCACGCCGTTGAAACACGGAGGGTGATGTGAGAACTGCATCCTGTAGTTTCTCTCTACAGTGCTTAGTACCCAAGGAGATATGCTTGGCAGTAGTTTCCACGCTGCCAGTTTCTCTGAAAGGGGCAAAAGTCTCGGCGGCTTGGTTAAACGGGGGGGCAATGTTAGTTGTTCGGCATCCTGAAACATGGTAGGAAAAACCAAAGAGCTAACACTTTATTGGAGACTAGTGTTGCCCGAAACACCAGTGGTGGCGGAGCAAAAACACCGACCTCCTGGGGTGCCAGGGAGAACACTTCATTCTCAAAAGGAATTCTGCGTGCCTCTCCCCATTGGGGGGCCACCCCCATGGTTCTGGGCACATAAACCTCAGGGCTTCTTTGTGAAGAAGACAATATACCAGTCTGAGCTCTTTTAAGGCGGATTGCGAAGCGCAGGCACGACGCACCCCAATCTTTACGAAGGGGTGCCCGGCTCAAAAACACTCTCTTTGTGTTTAACGCCTTGCAAGCGTCAGACCCGGTCGAGACTGGGTGGCCGACAGTCCCGACTCTTGAGCATGGCGGGGAAGGAATTTCCGAAGGCTTGTTCATATAATGTCGCCTCGTGAACCTAGTGGCAAACGAGTTAGCGACATCGCCAAACAGGCCGGAAGGTGAAATAGGGGCATCAAGGAGGAATGCGCGATCCTATGCTTGATGCTGCTGAGATTCAAGCCATAAGTCTGTGGCCCGGCGTAATTCCAGAACGCCCTATCTTGAAGAGCCCCACCAGTACTCAAGTCTCTCAGCAGGTCAGCCTGGTAGACCTGCAAAATCGTCATGGTGTGCAATGGAGCACCAACCAGACCTGTTGCCTGAAAAGCTTTTCCCTCCAGGGAAGATAAAAGTCTATACAGCTTGAAAGGAAGTATTAGCTTTTCAGGGAGGATGATGTCCCAGGAGAGAGATAGCCTGGAAGCGTCTCTTCTATCTGGGCGTCATCATATAACCCTGCGCTTCGACCTCAACTATATTTTAACAAATAAATAAAGTAGATGGCAGGAAAACACAGGATAGATACAGCTTACTCCATGAAAGGGTTAACTCATATGGAGATTGCTAAGAAAAAGGGAGAGAGCGTTGTTGAGGCTCCGCCCCCCGGCCACCCGACAAAACCTGCCGTCTACTGTTTTTTTTTGTTTGTTTTTTTTAAGTGCTTCGGTGCTATTTCCATCTCCGCGGAGCGAGAGAGAATTTTTATCCTTGCCCATTCACAAGAAGCGCGCGCTTGCGAGCGGACAGAGGGATTTCCCGATCCAACGAGGAAGTGAGAGATAGGAGTTTTAAATCCGTCTCTCACAGCTTTGCTGGATACATGCGTTTTAAGCCCCAGAAATGCGCCGCGGCCCGGTGCTTCTCAAGGAATGCGGAACGCGCGCGAGCACTTTATTCGAAGCAGTAAAGTGTAGAGATTGCCCTCCGATATGTGTTTATTAGACACGGAGGGATATCTCAATTAAAACTCTGCCATATCGGTGAGTTAAACACTTTCTTATTTTGCTGGTTTAAACACACACGCATACACAACAAGGTCAGTGAAGACAAAAGATCTGAGGAATGTTTCCGGTTCACTCCTATTTATAACCTGCAGGTGCGTCTAATCAGATGACGTCACCCGACCGAGGTTATATAAGCCAAAATTTGATGTGTTTGATACACACATGCTTCACAACCGGCAACATGACAAGATGTTTCCCATAGCGTTTTCACGCAGCATCGAGTGTAGCCTTTGAAAGGGAATTATTCGTGTCGTAGAGGGGATCTCTCTCTCTCTCACACATACACACACACACACACACACACACACACACACAGGGAAGGAAAGATTAAGAGGCTGTGTCATTCTTGCTTAAACTGTTACACTTTCACAGAATGTTTAGTAATAAACCACCACTTTCCCAATAAAAGCAGAATTCACACCTGTGACCATCTTTGCCTTCTAAATGTTGTTTTCTTTACAGATTCACAGTTTGTTCAAAATTCTAGAGGGATTATTGATATCTTAAATGGGTCAGCAGTGATGATGCCTTAAACTTACGCCGAAAAAGTGGTTAATAACTTTCAGTGTGGCCTTATATTGAGTGACACGTTCAGTAACATCATGCTCAGTGAAATCATGTTCAGTGACATCAAATTGAGTAACATCATAGTGCGATGCTTATTTTTAAGCATCTGCAGCCTATTATACACACATACACATTACAAATGTTAACACTTACACTCACACTGACACACACTCATACACACACACAAACACACTCATATATCACACACATACACACACTAACCCTAACATGTCACACACACACACACACACACACACACACACACGCAAACACACACACACACACACACACTAACAAATCACTTCTCGTACGCATCACACACATCACAAATCTTAACACACACACCACACAAACACACACACACCTCTGTCTCTCTCTCTCACATACACTAACCCTAATGTGTCACACACACACACACACACACACACACACACACACACACACACACACACACACGGAGACTAACGCACTTAATAAATATTTAGAGCCTAAACTGACATCAGCCCTATATAGTGTGTGAAGTGTGCAGGTTGTGCGGTGGACCCGGGCGGCAATGGGTGCTTGGGCCCGCTCATCTCTGCTTGCAATTATATTATTATTTATACCTATTAGTTCCGATATGTTTTTTTACCATTCTTTTTTCTTACACCATGTTTTTCACAGCGTTTATCCAGTCATTTCTTTCACTGCAGTTATTAACCCTGTAACAGGTCTGCCCTTATATTTAAAGCCTTTCTACATTTTTGTTTTGTTGGGTTTAGTAAATGCATGCATTTTGTTTCTTTTGCTGCAGAAATTCAATACAAAAAGAATAACCATCCCAGAGTAGCTTTATAAAACGTACAGTTTATGTAAAAAAATACAGACACAGAACTGCTGTACACAGAACAAACACAGTACAGACTTTATTTGCAAAAGGACATTACTACAAGATATACAAACAGAAAAAGCACCAGAATTATAATTAAAAAAAAACTAAGTAATCTTCTATTCTGCCTGGTCTTCTGCATTTGGCCACATCACACCTGATATCTTTTCTGGCAAGGCATCGTGGGAAGAATCTTTTGGCATTTCTTATCCACCCCTGGCAGTGTTCAGCTGTGATGTCTTGGCATGCAGCATCCATTGCATCCAGGAGAGACATTTGGTCATGTGGACGATGGTCAAAACCTTCCATCTCCAGGCTGAGAAAGACTCCTCAATGGGGTTGAGAAAGGGGGAGTAAAGGGCAAGGAAATGGGACATCATCCTTGAATGGGCGTTAAACCAGGCTGTGACTGCATGGAAATGGTGGAATGCCACATTGTCCCATGTGATAACACACGTATATTGGCAAGTGATCTTCCACCCTGCCCCCTTTCTAGCTCTGGCACCAGTCTTTCTGGCAAGTCTTCTAAAAACAGGAGAAGGCAGTCAGTGTTGTAGGGGCCAATCTGACATTTATGCAGGAGTGCACAGTAACTGTGGCCCTTTGGCCTATTATGTTTCTCCAATGGCAACGTCTTTTCGCCAAGTTGAAGCCAGCCTCGCCAACATAGATAATTTCATGTGGGACTTGATTGGCCTCCTTGACTCTCTGAAAGTAATTACACACAGTGTATGTAAATGCTGTGCTGTACTGTATATCTACTGTATGTACGAATGCACTTCAGGTTTATAGAGTAGTTTTCTGCAAAACAGACTGTGTATAGTCTACACAGTCAATACAGTAATGACTGTATTGCATAACCTTACCTGGACATATTGGTGACAGAGTTTTCTGATGCGCTTACTGTTCTTTTCAAAAGGAACTTTGTATAGTTGTTACATTTGGACTCTGTGTTTAGCTAGAGTCTGAGAAATTAATGTTATGCTGATTGCTGCAATGCTCCCAAAGACAAGGTTGTCCTCTACAACTCTGGAGTGAATGTCCTTCAGTTTTATTTCATTGTCAGCAATCACCATGTTGACAATAACAAGTTCCTGTTCTTCATTCAAGAGCTTTCTTCTGCTCCCTGAGGGAGGTAGACATTGAATCCTTAGAGGGACAAAATACATATTAGAGACCAGACGCATACAGTCACTCTAATACAGTAAATGGTAAAATTATTTACCTTTTGCTGTAGGAGAAGCAATATCCTACGTGTTGGTTTCTCTGAAAATACAGACAATGTATGCCACTGTGTCCTGTCTGAGATTTGACTGTACTCGTTCACCAGCCTCTCTGTATGATAGCCCGTGGTTTATGACATGGTCAATGATAGTAGCTCTTATTTGATCAGTTACCCTAGATCTGGTCCTTCTTTGAGCGCCACCACGCATTCTAACTCCTCTCCCTCTACCTTGCCCCACGCCTCTCAATTGTCCTGATACTCGTCTTCCTCTCCCTCGTGCAGGCATTTTTTCTTTCTTTCTTTCTTTCTTTCTTTCTTTCTGTTGCTCTATATTGTTCCTTTTACACACAAGATCAGCCTAAAGAGTCCTCTTTTAGAATATACTGTATGATCATGTGATTGGAAAAACCTCAACACCTGAGTGTGGTTCCTAGAAGGGGTTCAGCTGTGATTTATATATTTGCATAACTGCAATAAGCTGTTTCTCATTGGCAATAGAATAAAATACAGGGAATATATTTGTGTTTCAGTTCACAATATGAACAGCTGTTCACTTTGACTTTAGCCTATATAAGTTATGTTTAGAACATGATGTTATCTGTTCTGACATACAGTGTGAACGCATTTGTAAATTTGACTGTAAAATTACATTGTTTTGGTCTTGGTTGAGCTTGTGTGTTAAAGTTCAAGCATTTTAAATTGGTTTTAATTGTATGCATTTTGTATTAAAGCAACAAGAAATGTGTTAATTGTATATCCTACAAAGACAGATGTTATGCTAACCGCTAAGAGTTTAGGAAACTTGTTTTTAAAAAACTGTCATAGCGATTGTAAAAAACTGTAAATGACATACATAATTAGTTTAATTGGCTTATACAGTATTTAGGCTACTGATTAAAAAAAACGGTGGATAAAAAGTAATTTTATAATTATATATTTTATAATGTTAATGGCGGAGCAACATTTTTTAAATATATATAATATTTTTAGCCACGACTCTTGCTCTTTGTATTCATACATTTGATTTAAATTTGTCAAAAGGACCGGCAATACTGATTCCAAAATTTACCTCAAAATGTCTCAGGTTACTTTACTGTAACCTTGTTACCTGAAAAAGCGGGAACGAGATGCTGCGTAAAAACGCTATGGGAACATTTTTCTGTGTTGCTGGTTGTGAAGCATGTGTGTATCAAACACGCCAAATCTTGGCATATACTGTATAACTTCGGTCAGGTGATGTCATCTGATGAAGCGCACCTGCAGGTTATAAATAGGAGTGAACCGGAAACATTTCTCAGATCAATTTTGTCTGAAAGGACGTCCAGTCACGTAAGCAGTGCGGCATTGGAGCATGGGGCATTGAATTTTTAGGAAACAGGGTTACAGTAAAGTAACCTGAGACATTCCCTTTCAAAAGCTACACTCGATGTTGTGTGAAAACGCTATGGGAACAACGCTGCCACACTGCAAATGTCCGGACCCCCAAGGTTGTGTAGCAAGTGCCCACAAAGGCCAAGGAGGTCTCAGAGCTAGCTCTGGGAGGCTGACTCGAGGATCAGTGAGCCCAGAGTAGCATGAACATCCAGACTATTGAATCTGACAAATGTGTGCGGAGAGGACCAACTTGCCGCATCACACACTTGCTGCAGGGGAACACCTTTTTCCAGGGCAATAGATGAGGCAATTCCCCTGGCCGAATGAGCCCTGATTCCTAGAGGTGAAGTGAGACCAGGCGCCTCATAGGCTAGGGCTGTAGCATGTCTAACCCAACCATGACAACGTTTGTGTAGTGACCCTGTAGCATATGGAAAACATGCACTGACTTACGCCACTGGCTAGTCCGGTGGACGTAAATCTAAAGAGCACGTACTGGACACAATAAGTGAAGTCTTTCCTGCTCTGGAGCTGTAAAAGGTGGAGGACAGAATGCTTCGACAACAACTGGGTGCATGGTTGAGAATGGAACTTTCGGAAGATAGTTCGGGTGAGGATGCAGAATAGCTTTGACTAGCCCAGGGGCAAAGTCTGGGCAGGATGGGGAGACTGACAAACTTGCAGGTCCCCAATTTTCTTCAGAGAAGTAAGAGCCATGAGAAGAACCATCTTAAGCAGGCGCTGACTCTAGTGGTTCGAAAGGGATGTTTTGCCATGCACCAATCTTCAAATACATTCAATTTGAGGGCATAGGTTCTTCTAGTGGAGGGAGCCCTAGCACTTATATAGTTATATAGTATTAGTAGTTTCAATTACGCTGGCTGGAAGACCAACATCTCTTAGTTGGTCCCCTTCAGGGGCCAGATGTGAAGGTTCCAAAGCTGGGGTCAGGGATGAAATATCGTCCCCTGCGCCTGAGACAGCAGATCCTTTCTCACTCAAATCACCCAGGATGAGCCGTCAAGGAGAGAAATTAGGTCCGAGAACCACACTCTGGTCGGCCAACGGGGTGCTATTAATAAGAGGCGCAAACCCTGTCGACGGACCCTTGCCAGGACTCCCAGGAGCAGAGGAAATGATAAAGGCATAATTTGGGCCACGTATGGGCCATCGCATCCAGACCCAAGGGAGCTGGAGGAGTCAGAGAGTAGTAGAGCGGACATTGTGCTGTCCCTCGGGAGGCAAAGAGGTCCACCTCTGCTACGTAAAATCTTCCCCAGATTTGACTGACTACTTCGGGGTGGAGTTTCCATTCCCCATGTGTCACAGCTTGACTGAATAGCAAGTATGCTCCCACATTTATATGCCCAGGAATGTAAATCGCCCTGAGGGACAGGAACGTGTGTCCTGTGTCCAAAGCAAAACCTGGTGCGCTAGCTTGTTCAAGCGGCACAAGTGCAGTCCGTCCTGGCTATTTATGCATGAGACCACCGTAGTGTTGTCCACCCGCACTGGAACATGGTAGCCTCTCAACTGCTGGGGACCGTGCTTCAGGGACAAAAATAGAGCTATCATTTCGAGGCAATTGATGTGCCATGCGAGAAGATGGTCTCTCCAGCTTCCTTGAGCTGGGCGGCCATCTAAGACCGTGGCTCAGCCCATAAGGGAAGCATCTGTCGTTAGCATTTTGCGACGACAAGACAAACCTAGAATGGGACCCAAAGTCAGAAACCAGGGAAACCACAACTAAAACGCTCTCATGTGCAGGAGGCCCAAAGGTATCACCGTAGATGCAGCTGCAATGAGGCCTAGAGATCTTTGAAAGTGATGAACAGTCACTCTAGATTGAATTCCTTTAGGGTGTTGAGAATAAATTTGACACGAGCGGGAGATAACTGTGCCCGCATAGTGATCAAATCCCATGTGACACCCAAGTCCATTGTCCTCTGAACCGGAAAGAGAACGCTTTTCGTGGCATTGAGTCTCAATCCTAATGAACGGAGATAAGCTAGAACGATATCCCGTTGTCGAAGCGCTAGCTTATGTGACTGGGCCAGAATCAGCCAGTCGTCTATGTAGTTCACAATACGGATGCCCCGGAGTCGCAAAGGAGCCAGGACTGCATCCATGCATTTTGTATATGCGCGGGGTGAAAGACCTAGACCAAATGGAAGAACCCGATACTGGTAAGCTTCGCCCCTGAAAGCGAACCTCAGGTGGCAAAATTTCTATGTGAAAATATGCGTCCTTCAGATCTATTGTCACAAACCAATCTCTTGATTCCAATCTCACAAACCGATCACAAACCGATCTCTTGTTAGAAGTTCGGCATCCTGAGCTATGGCAGGAAATGACCAAAGAGCTAACCTCATGTTGAAGACCGGTGTTGCCCGAAACGTGGTGGCGGAGCATGAACACCGACCTCCTGGGGGTGCCAGGGAGTGCACTTTATTCCTAAATGGAATTCTAGGTGCCCCTCTCTGGGGGAAGCCACCCCCATGGTCCTAGGCGCATGAGCCTCAGGGCTTCTTCTTAGAGAAGATGACAGTGGCCGGTCCGACCTCTTTGAGGCGGCTTGCAAAGGGCGGTGGGCCGTACCCTAGTCTTTATGAGGGGGTGCGGCTGCTCTCTTTCTGCGCCTCTCGCCTGGCGAGAGTGGGACCAGGTCGAAACTGGGTGGCCAAAAGTCCCGATTCTTAAGCACGGTGGGAGGAAAATTTCCCGAAGGCCTGTTCATATAATCTCGCCTCCCTAAACCTGGTGGTGACAGAATTAACGGAGTCACTAAACAGGCAAGAGGGCGAGATAGGGGCATTAAGGAGGAACGCACAATCCTTATCCAGAAACGCTGTATCATCCACAGTGCTGCTAGCGCTCAAGTCTTTTAGCAGATCAGCCTGCTTGCAAGACCGCCATGGTGTGCAGTGAAGCACTAGCCTGACCTGCTGCCTGAAAAGCTTTTCCCACCAGGGCAGATGAGAGTCTGCACAGCTTGGAGGGAAGTGTTGGCTTCTTAAGGAAGGATGATGTCCCAGGAGAGAGCGTCTCTTCTATTTGGGGCATCATCGTATAACCCCACGTTTCCGCATCAACGATATCCAAATAAATCGAAGTCGATGGCACGAAGACACGGGATAAATAAGAGGTCTATCACACGGAGGCACACATCTCACTTGAAACTCAGCCATCTTATCGGTGAGTTAAACACTTTTCTTTCTTTTGGCTTGTACACACACGCGCGGACACAATGCGGTCCTGAAGACAAAAAGGTCTGAGGAATGTTTCCGGTTCATTCCTATTTATACCTTGCAGGTGCGCTTGATCAGATGACATCACCTGACCGAGGTTATTAATGCCAAAAAATAGTACCTAACAACCTTTCGTCAAACTCAATCTTGACAGTTTTATTGCCCCTTTTATGACCTTTTATGACCTTTGAGTTGACCTTTGGATGACCTTTAGGATTTTTTATGACCTGGAGTTTCCGATAAAAAGGGGGTGTAACGATGCTTATGCGTTAGACATCGTTTCATTTTTAATGTTGATGATAGAAGTTGATTGTAGGTGCTTAGTGTTTTTGTTTTATTAATATCAGTGAAAATGAATGCTTATGAGGGTATAATTTCGGAGCTGCCTTTGACGGCTGTGTATGAGTCGTCTTTGACTAGAGCACCGAAGAAACGTGTATTGTATTTGCGTCGAACTCAGCGACCACCGCGTGAACCGCTCCGGGAAGAGATGAGTCTGGATCACGGGCGCAAGTGGGGATTTGTGTTTAAATACTTAGACGGGGAGATGTTTTTCTATCAACTGGAGAAAGGTGAAACATTCAATCCGTGTGTTGAAAAAACAGCGATCACCTCAAGCGACTGGGGTGTGTTGAGCTTGATGATTTTCAAGTTACTTAAAGAAAAGAAGAAGAAGATTGAAGGAGCCTTACCAGCGAGTGAGAGTGAGAACTTAAATCTCTGGCACGAAATTGAAGAAGAAGAAGAAACTCGTGTCGATGAAACAACAGCAAAGACTGTGCTGCAAAGCGAATCGAAGAAGAAAAGACTGAGAATAATATGGGAAACAAAAGCAGCAGCTACGGGTAGATGGTTTTACCGCGTGAGCTGGGGCTTGACCAGCGAGAACGAGCCGGAGGGATCGGTGACCGTGGAGCGTTTCAACACAGAGTGTGGTGTATTTCACCCGACTCTGTGCGTCCCGATCGACGGCTGGATCAGAATGCACGAAGTTTTCGGGGAGCGAATCACAGGACTTTTCCACAAGAGTCGTGATTGGAGGGATCAGCTCGTGACGAGGCGCGCTCTCTTCTAGCTCCGCCTCTTCTTCAGGCGGGCAGTTTAAATCCCTCTAGTTCGCAGCTTCGTTCATCCGAGACGTTTTCCGACTTTATGTCAGCGGTGTCTAGGCAAGCGACTCAGCACAAACTTCAATGTCTTCAACAATGTCTGAAAGTCAACAGTGCGACTGGGAGGGCTGTGAGTGCGCGACGGTTACGCTGCGTCATGATGGTGATGAGACAGACGGATGGCTTTCCCGTGTTCATATGGACGCGATAAAAACTGTGGTGACAAGGCTGTTGTCTATAGTCGTGTATCGCTACCGAGAAGAAACCTGCTACGGTTGTATCGTAGACCATCCTAGTCAGAAACACCACGAGTGTCTGTGGGGTTTTACGGACGACTTTTTCCGCGACAACTTCGAAGAAGTGCGGAAGAGACTGTGGACTGATCGTTTTATTCCGTCCATTCTGCGCTTTCTGGAAGCGAACAGTCTGTCACCAGCGGACGAGGTTAAACTGCGCGGGGTGTCCGAGACCTACCTGCATGAGCTAAGAACCACCGTGGACATCGAAGAGACGCTTATACAGATGCTAAAAGACTTAACCGGAGAGGACGAAACTACGCCAAAGAACCGAAGCTTGGAAAAAGTTGTGAACTTTTGGTACGGGAACGAGGTCTAAAGAAGAAGAAGATGGGTAACTGCCTGCGGAAATTGAGCTCGTATGCGCACGAGTATCTGGTGAGCAGCGAGATGCAGAGACTGGTGGTTAAAGCAATTGAAAACAGAGTCGACGACGCTTTAAAGTTTAATTCGAATTTCATGTGTGTACCTGACGATGTTAGGAGATTTGAAGAGATTATGTGTATTATTAAATCTGTAACCGGTTCTGCAAACTGGGACGAGCTTGTGCAGGCAATATTACAGCTGAATGTGAATTCCCCAGTCATTACCTTTTGTAAGATTATTGATGTTTTAAGTGAAAAAGAAATGGGCATGCATCATATGTTTACACTATACGCATTGTTTGTTGATATTATGGTTATCTTTATAAAAAACAATCATTCTGTAGAAGTAGTTAACGACATTAGGAAAATTCACGATGTTGTTATGTATAGAAATGGTAATGTAGTCCTTACACAAGTTTTGAAAGTAATCAAACGCTGCTGATATTACTATCGTGATTGATTTTTTCTTGTATGATGTTTTAAAAAACAAATAATGATGTTTTGTATGTTTTGTATGTTTTGTATGTTTAAAAAAAAAAAAAAAAAAAAAATGCCATTGTATTCCTTATACAAGCTTTAAAAGTAATCAAACGTGAATGTTTCTTTTTCTTCATGTATAATCTTTTCTATATAAAAATAAAAATGAGTTAAAACAAAATAAAGGATATTCTTTTTTTTTTTCACCTATACACTTCACTCTGACTAAAAACCAAGGGTAAAAGAGTCATAAAACAATCAAATCCTAATTGAACACTTCACTCTGACTAAAAACCATGGGTAAAAGGGTCATAAAACAATCAAATCCTAATTGAGCACTTCACACTGACTAAAGACCAAGGGGTCATAAAACTGTTACACTTCCTAAACGTGGGACAAGGCTAAAAGGGTCATAAAACAGACACTTCCCAAACGTCTATCACACTTCACAGTGACAGAGACCACGGGTCATAAAACACTCTCACACACACACACACACACACACACACACACACACACCTTAAACGACAATAGTATACATCGCAGACACAGAGAGCGAGTCATAGCCATAAACACTCATTTCGATCAAGAATAAAGTTATTAGAGATGTCTCAAAACCTCGATAGGCTGATGAAAAAAATATATTACGATCCTTCACACCCCGCCAGTTTCGGAGGGGTGCAGCGGCTGCATAAGGCCTTACAAAACGAAACGGGTCGGAAAATAAAACTCAAGAGGGTTAAGGATTTTCTAGCTGAACAAGACGCGTACACGTTGCATAAAACGGCCCGAACGCGATTTCCACGAAATAAAGTTTTTACATCGAGACCTCTCAACCAGTTTCAAGCGGATCTCTGCGATATGCAAAAACTGGCGTCGTACAACGACGGATTCAAGTATTTACTGACGGTGATCGATGTTTTTTCTAAGAAAGCCTATGTAAGAGCTATAAAGAAAAAATCTGCTACAGAAGTAACCAACGCCTTCGCCTCGATTTTAAAAGACAGCGGGGTTCCGCGTTTCCTCCAGACAGACAAAGGGGGTGAATTCTACAATAAAACTTTCCAGACTCTAATGAGAAAAAATAACATTACGCTTTTCAGCACGTCCAGCGATGTGAAAGCCTGCGTGGTCGAGAGATATAATCGGACGTTAAAATCCAAACTTTTTCGCTATTTTACCGCTAAAAACACTTTTAGATACATCGACGTGTTGCAGGATTTCATCAAAAGTTATAATAACACATACCATTCTAGTATAAAAATGACCCCTATGCAAGTGACTCCCGCAAACACTTCTCAAGTTTTTCAAAACCTCTACGGTACGTTCCCTCTACGGCATAAGAAAAAATTAAAGATGAATTTTAAAGAGGGCGACCTGGTGAGAATATCCAAGCTGAGAGGTGTTTTTGAGAAAAAATATACACAGAGTTTTACGGATGAGATATTTACGGTATCCGACTGCATACCGCGTTTTCCCCCAGTGTATAAATTAAAGGATTATGACGGTGAAGCGTTAGAGGGTACTTTCTACGAGGCAGAATTACAGAGAGTAAAGGTCACTAAAGACAGAGTCTTTCAGATACAAGAAATTCTGGGAGAGCGTATGATAAGGGGGGTGAAACATTATCTGGTGAAATGGCGAAACTGGCCTGAGAAATTCAACAGCTACGTGAGAGCCGGGGATTTGATCAATGTATAAAAAATCAAACTCGAAGATGCACAATCATTTGCGCGATGGAACCTTCAAGCAGAGAGGCTTTCTACATCACCCTACCCTCGAATGCAAGCTGCGACGTGTTTAAGAATAATACGAGTTCAAGTTTTCGAGTTGACATGGCCAAGCATATAGTCCTCGACGGTGCGTGGGAAGTGGCGCTGACTGATGTTTCATATTCGCATTCCTGGCATAACCTACCAAGAGAGGGAGCCGAGTTTAGGTGGATAGACACTTGGGAACACGAAACTCGAGGCGACGTCGCCGAGATGGATTTGAGTGCGTTTACCCAGCATAAAGTAAAATTAAAATATGGTGTTTATGAAGACAAAGACCAACTCATGAAAACTCTGGATGAGGAATTTCGCCAGATAGGATTAGACGTCGGGCTGAGCTTTAATAGACCCCTACAGAGTTTCCAATGGATGGGGAGCGGTCGCTATCGCCTGCATTTTACAGCCCCGCTGTGTTTCATGCTGGGTGTGAAACCTGGTAAATGGTTTACGGCAGGTCCCGGCCCAAAAATATCCCCATTCCCCGCCGACCTGAAAGCGGGATTTTATCATCTCTATGTTTATATCGACGTCATCACTCCGCAGATCGTAGGTGACGCATACGCGCCTCTGCTACGAGCGGTTAAAATAGAGGGGAAATATGGAGATGTTATCACTCGCTCATACGGCATCCCCCATTACGTACCCGTGGCTAAGAATCATATTGAAAACATACACGTGGAGATTAAATCTGATCAGAATAAACAGGTAGTCTTCACCTACGGTAAGACGCTACTCACGCTCCATTTCAGACCTGTTAAAACGTCATTATGGCCTCGTTAACTTACAGAGCTGACCCCAGGCGTTTTGTAACTTATTATGAGAACCAAGTGGGCGGATTACCGGGCTTTAACGGCGCCCCGGTCATGTACGGACGAGGAGTCGGGTCGGTTTTTTCGAGACTGTTTCGCTTTATAATACCTTTGGTAAAAAAGGGTTTCAACGTCGCTAAACCTCATCTAGCATCCGCCGCTAAGGGCATCGCTTCGGACGTGATCAGCAGAGCCGTCAGGAAAGCAGGCGAAGGCTCGGGAGGTCAGGAGGGGTCAGGAATCGCCATTCTATCTCGAAGAGCCATAAAACGACCGCCCGGTCAGCGTGTAACAAAGTCTAAAAAAAGAAGAGTGTCTAAAAAGAGGAAATCAGTTGGTGAAAGTAGATCAGCAGGAAGGAGGTCGACGGCGAGGTCTCGCGACATATTTTAGAGTTGACTGAAAATAAAAATAAATAAATAAATAAATAAAAAAATCAGACATGGCTCTTTTACACGAGAAATCGGCCGAATGCGCCATGACGGAGCTCGACTTATTCTCGGCCCCTATGACCCAGCTTTCTATCGAAGAGAGCCAACGCATAGAGATTCAACCTTTATCCGCAATAACCGATAGAGGTCCGATAGAATTCATAATAAACGGTAGCGGGCATCATTATCTGGACCTTTCTGAAACATTATTATTTTTAAGATTGAAAATCACTAATCCTGACGGCTCGGATATTCTGCCAGACGCGCCAGTGGGTTTAGTGAATTACCCATTAAACGCCATTTTTTCACAATGCGACGTTACATTGGGCGATCGATTAATTTCTCAAGCCAGCGCAACGCATCCTTACAGGGCTATGATAGAGACTTTGCTCAACTATTCAGAGGACACTCTGAAAAGTCAATTCAGCGCAGGTCTGTTTTACAAAGACACAGCGGGAGCCATGGATTCAGTGGTGGTGGTAAACGGCCCCAATCGAGGCCTGGTTCAGAGGGCTCGATTCAGTCAGGAATCTAGGGAGATTCATCTATTAGGAGCCCTTCACGCGGACATTTTCTTCAGCGAAAGACTCCTGTTAAATGGTGTTGATCTACGAATCAGGTTGATTCGCGCTAATGACGAATTTTGCCTCATGCATCCGAGCAATCGTGCTTATAGTATGAAAATACTAGGAGCTTCTCTTTTCATCAAAAAGGTCTCAGTCGCGGCCGCAGTGCGTTTAGGTCACGAGGCGGCCTTGACACGAGGCAATGCCTTATATCCTATTTCACGTATAAACGTGAAGACCTACTCTATCCCGGAGAATTCCCGCGTGTGTAATCACGAGAATCTGTTTCTGGGGGCTACCCCCAAATACGTGGTACTGGCTATGGTGAATCATGAAGCGTTCACAGGTAAATGTGACCTTTCGCCGTTTAACTTCATACACAACGACGTTGAATATCTGGCGCTGTGTCAAGACGGTAGACAGATCCCCGCCAAAGCGTTTCAACCTCAATTCAACAGCGGCTTAGCCATCAGAGAGTTTTACAACATATTTACAGCTACAGGGAGACATCTGAAAGATCTACCACTCGCCATCGACAGACAGGATTTCCACGAGGGATACGCTTTATTTGTTTTTAATCTCAGCCCCTCCGAAGACACAGAGGCTGTTTCTCCAGTATCCAGCGGTTCTTTAAGGCTTGAATTGCGTTTTCGCACCCCACTTCCCCACACAACTACGCTGATAGTGTACGCCTGTTACAATTCGATTCTTGAAATAAACTCTAAAAGAAACGTCCTACTCGACTATTACTAACTTTATTCCGCCGAAGGAGGGGGAAAATGAACAATCATCAGCTGGAAAATCTTCTCCGTCATCTCCTGGGAGATTCGTTCAGCGGCGTTTATGCCTCTGACGAGCTACCTATGCTATCGAAAAGTTTTCATCGGCCGGCCTATTTCATAGTTAACACGCATCCCCGACACATGCCAGGAGAACACTGGCTCGCTCTCTCTCTGGACGCAGACGGGGAAGCGAGCTTTTTCGACTCTTTTGGTTTCCCCCCTGACTTTATGTATTATCCCAAAACAATCCTGGATTTTTTGGAAAATCAGAGAGGAGTGAAAAACATCTTCTACCATAACAGACAGTTGCAGAGCCCCGTGTCGGCAGTCTGCGGTGAACATTGCGTGTATTATCTGTGTCATAGGGCATGCGGACTGGCGTACGAGGACGTGCTATCTTATTACGGAGATGATGTGATAAAAAATGACAGGATGGTGTCGGAGTTTATGAATCGCTACCAGAGCTGTATAAGAAGTCGTCGAGCGGGTCTATTTAATCACACTGTCTGCTCTCTCAAGATGTTTACAGAGTGTCATAATATGTAACTTGTATTACGATTCTTCTCTGTGTATGTTTTTTTTTTTTTTTTTTTTATAAACCTTGATATATAGTCAAAAGAGTGTGATACCTTTTTTTTTATTTATTTTTTTTATTTTACCATTATTATTTTACCAATATTATTATTCATTTACCTTGATATATATGCGAAAGAGTGAAAAAAAGACATGATACCTTGTAATCGAATCAATAAAGATTTTATTTTAAACGGACAAAAACAGTGTTGTTTATTCATTTCATTTCATGAGAAATTAACCCATCGAGGTGAAATATTTGCGAGTCGCATCATCTTCCTCTTCTTTTTCTTTTTTTCAATTACTGATAGAAGGGGTGTCTCTGCGCGTGGCGGAGAGGCTGCGGTATCAGTGTCGTAACTTTTAACCGTCGAGCCGTCAGCGCCACCTTCTTTAAACGATTCAATGTCCCGCCGCGCGTTGCTGTTGGGGATGGTCGATAAGGGGATATTCAGGCTTGAGAGTGTCTGCACAAAAGCGTTCCAACCCGCGGGGCGCCTGTTAAGAGCCATCTTGCGGGTGCTTGTTAAATGTTTCATCAGATCGACTATGTGGGAACCGTTAATCACACGCTTCTTAAAAATAAACTCCCCGTTTTCGTTCCACTCCCCCGGTCCCGAGGCCTCTGATATCTTATGTAAAATATAAGTGGCATTCCTTTTGAAACGGGGGTTAATGCATTCGATAACGTCTTTTAAAATGGCGTCTTTCTTTTCTTTCTGAGCCTCGACGAGGCTTTCGGGTTCTTTTGGTAAAGTAAGGGCGATCTCTCGAGTCTCGCCTTGCTTCTGTTTCTGAAGATTAAGGTATCTTTGCAGGAGACCGTTGTACTTTTTAATTTTTTCATCGGGCGATACCCCTTTCTGATCCAGTATCTCTCTCATCTTCTGATCCAGCTCATTTTCGGCTCTTTCTCTGATATCCTCGCCGTGCTTAACCTTCTCGTTTAGATGGTTTAGTTGTTCAGGGGAGATAAGAAACATTTTCCGCGAGGTCATTCTTTATTTATTTAGAAATGGCACCGCCGATCAGCTGCGCTACGAACGGTAGAGCCGTGCCGAGTAATGGTAGAAGAAAACCGCCTGTTTGAAGAATTTTTCTTTTCTTGGATACGGGGGTCTTCTTGTCAGCGATCAGTCTAATGTGTTTCTTCTGTCGCTGGAGTTTCTTATACTGATGTCTGGACACGGGGATATTACCTTTCAAAAGGTTTAAAGCAATCTCGCACAGAGCTCTGATGACATCAGCGGAACATGTATGCAAAATAGCTTTACGCTGGCGCAGCGGGATAGAGACTAAGGATCTGAGCAGCGGCATGTTTCTTTTCATACGAGCAGACATTTTATATATATATATTTATATATGTATATTTTCAATCTGTTGAAAATATTACTTTTTCTTTGGTAGATATACACAAGCCGTCTCTGCAGGTAGTAGACCGGCTCTCAGTCTGAAGCGGTCTGGACAGGCGGGTGTCAAGTCTAGTAATAAATAGCTGTGTGGCTTATTTGTAGCGTCTTCGTAACTCTCTAAAAAGAAGGCCCTCTGTCTCGGGAATATCTGATTCGCTAATATAGACATCTGCAGCTTGTCACGGGGGTTTTTAAATAAAATAAGATGAGTGCAGTTTAAGTTCAGGGTTCTACTGTATTTACCTTTATGAAAAATGTTCTGAGTCAGAAACATAACAGACATATTTCTGTGATGGCGATACTGTGTGAAAATTTTAACCACTTCAGGATGGTCGGAGGCTTCCAAAACGACATCGTCCAGAATAACCAGATGATTTTTATCTTTAGGAAAAACTGTTTCATCATCAAAGGAATCAGGCAGACCTTCTAAAAACGTTATCCTTTTATTCAACATTTTTTGTAATTCACTGTACATTGGTTGAAAACATGTGTATATCCAAACAATATTATCAGGCTGTGTATCCAAAACATGTGTACAATTCTCCAACACATTCTTTACAAAGAAAGTTTTTCCTGATCCACTGGGTCCCACAACCAGACATGAAAAGGGTAATTTTAATCTAGGGTCAAAAGTCGTTTCCTCCGCAGCCTCGATGTGTGACATGTTTATTTATTTTTATTTAGTAGCCAAAAGGTAAGCTTCCGCCCCCGGTCAATAGACGTCTCTTGTCAAAAACAACGCGAAACCTTTTTTCGAACGATGAGTTTTTTAAACGGAAACCGTGCTTCTCCCGAACTATGCTATGTTGAGGGGTCGTGAGAAAACTCTCGTGTGAGCCCCCGATATAATCCTCGACGAGGTCTTTCACAGTGTCGAAGTTGATTCGTTGACAACACTCGTACGACTGTGTGATGCCCTTAACACGCAGCACTACTTTAGACGCCCTAGTCTGATAGGCGTAGCTTTTAGGACCGGCTGAAACGAATTCTTTTATCGTATCACCGTCCAATTCGTCCGTTAGCTGACCTAAATAATTACCCATCTCAAGAGGGGTCTCGCCTTCTCTGGTTATATAGATCAGGCTATCGGTGTCATAATACAAGACTCGCTCTTGCAGCTGATCCAGGTAACTAAAAAGGGTCATTCGGCCGTAGCCTGTTGTAAAGGCTGCAATAAAAACATTATCTGTTTTGTTAGGGGGTGCGACACAGCGCTCGCCGTGTTGCCATTGTAGCATAGCGACGTTCTCATTTAGGAAGCTGAAATAGTTAACGTTATGGTTACCTGAAAACATGTAATTAAAAAAGATTTCAGGATCGCTTATGAGTTCCGTGTTAATCATGTTGGAGCGCTGAGCGAATTTACCCCAGAAGCTGTTCAGACAAAGTTTAGCCACCTGTCTTTTGGCTGGATTAAAGGCTATTTTAGCAGCGTCTAACAGAATACCCTGATTGGTGTTATACTCGGCTACGTAACGCTGTTTACCCTCATCGTCCGTAACCTCAGATGGATAACCGCTCGCCTCTTGCTTGCCTTTTAAAAAAGTTTTGATGTAGCCCTTGAATAAGTCGGCACTCTTCTCACTAAAATGCCATACCTCTGTGATCTCGGCTACCACATAGCCCTTATCTAAGGCGAGAGTAAACTCGGGCGTTATCCAGACCCCTGTCAACGCTCGTTCTTCGTCTGTGTGGGGGCAGGAACCTCGCTGGAAATTCAGGTCTGCGCATGTGCGACAAAGAGTGAAAACCAGACGTCCTTTCTCCGATCTATAAGGTAGAACCGGGAAAAATAAACCTCTGGGAGGTAAAACACGGGCTCTTATTAAACCGAAATAATCTCGAGGGTTTCCAAAATCCTTAAAAATTATTTCAGGATGACCTACGGGGTAAGGGAATGTATAATTCACATAAGGGTACAGCGAGGTCACGTCTACGTATCTCACGCTTTCAGTGGGGCCCGCTGTGTACCGCAATCTTACAGGGCAGGTCCGGCCGCCGTACAACGCATCGCGGGGGGAGAGCGGTTGAGGGGGGTTAAAGCTCTTAAGAAAACTCTGCAGACCCTGATGGGTCTGTTTCATCTCTTCCCACGTATGCTCCCTTATTGCTACGACCTTCACCCCGTGTTCATGTTGTAAACGCCTCAGTTTACCCTCACTCTCCTCGTTCATGCACTCATACGTTTTATCCGTTAAAGGATTAACGTCCTGAGGAGAAAAACACTGTGTACAACCGTGATAGAAACATCCTTGAAATTCAAAAACTGTCTGCACCCCGTTTACCACGGCATAGCCGTCTACAAAATACCGCCCCAGCTGCTTCTCGCCTCTGTTCAACGCGTGCTGGATAAAGATGTTCTCGCTGAACATGATCCATTCTAGCCATTGAATACCCGCGTATGAATATCTTTTACACTGCCTCCTATAATCGTCGGGCGATGGTATAGCGATGGTGCGCTCATCCAGGAATTGCGTGCGAAAAACAGACATACACGCAGACGCTATGGTTGCTGACTTAAAGGGGTCGACCCCCGCCTCTTCGATATACTCCTTTCTAAACATGGCGCACGCCGTCATGAGTATCTCTGTGTCGTTTTTACAATAACGCCGGGCTTCCTCCTGAAAATTAAAAGTGCCATCGCACACAGTGCTATACCACGTCAGAAACTCACGTCTATGTTTCTCGCTCATCTGATCGACACCGTAATATTCAGGGTCTGGATAAGCGCCTACATAGTTCAGATTCGCCTCAGAGCTGAACCGATGAGGAAAATAACCTTTTACCTTATCGGTAAAACCCAGGGCTTTTGGAAGCTGAGACAGGGGGAAGGGGAGAAAAGACGCCGAATCGATGAATTTATGTTTATAATCAGGCTCTGTGAATAAAATCACTTTACTCCCTTGCATGACGATCTCGGGTTTTATGCCTAGTTCGATCATAGCATTGATTACAATGTAGCCGTCGAATCCTTTTGAATTATGAGCGATAAAGATGGCTCGGTTGTAGCGAGGTCTCCTGAAGCGCAGAACGAAATCTCTAGCACAGTCAACTCCCTCGGCACACCACTCTTTACCCGACAGTGTTTTAGTGCTCACAAAAAATGGTGTGTGCGCGCCGTCCTGATTTGGAAAAGTTTCAAAATCGTAAAAGACGATTTTTCTAGTGTAACGTACATCTGCGGCCATAGGAAGTATGTAACACAGGTGTGTGTCTGTTTCTGAAGTAAACTCTGTTTTTTGGCCGCAGATCAGACACTTAAAACCGGGGCACTCGTGAGGGTTTGAAGGCTTTGTCAAACTCACGGAATACAGTCTTTTGCACGTTAAACATTTCTTCACCGTATCGCATTGACTCGCATAGACACCAGCTTGCGGATGCCAATTTTTCACCTTATGCTTAGTTAAACAGTAAGGAGAGCGACATGATCTATTACAGTGTCTACACGCTATATATCTCGATTCGTGCTGGCTGCAGCCCGAATCCAAACACACGTTGCAGTGGCCTTTGCATATATGTGAAAGGGCGTTTTCGTAACCCTTGTAACAGAATTCGCATACCTTACGGACACCTAGAAAGGCTGCGACATTTTTTAATCCGTAGTAGTGGTTCTGAAACAGGAATAAAAACAACGTGGTGGATTTCCGAGGAGAAGAAGTTTGGAAATTAGCCAGGGTCTCTCTCCCCTCGGTTCTGTAAAATACTACAATTTTACATTCCAACACACGCTCGAATTTATGTATGTCCGAAAAAGTTACAGGGGTTTGTTCACACAACCCCGCCTGTGTATGAATCTCCCGAGCGAGCGTTTCAGCTGCAGCATCGGTGATTTCAGGATGAAGCAAATGAGCAATGTTGATAGCAAAGCATAACTGATTCGCTGGATTCTCGACTATGTAAAGAAATCTCTGTTTTTTTTTAAGGATTTCGCAGTCCAACGTTTTTTGCAACAACCTCTTCCCGCCGCCTCGTTGATTTCTAACAATCTGTACAACAAGCTCTAGGGTTTTATCGCAAAACACAGACATGTTAGACTGTACCAGACGGTCTAGTAAATCCTGGAAAACCGAAAGATCGGCTCCTTCAGAGACCCGTAACATAGAAGAGAGACCGCTTCTCAGGCTCTCGCCTCTTAACTCCAACTGTAGCACGTCACCCTCTTGAGCGTAAGAAAGCGCCTTATCGACTATGTCATACACGCCACCCATCACGTTCCCATAGAAAGCGCCGTAATCTGCTACATCGCCCTGCGGTATATTTAATAATTGTCTTATTTCTACATTATTAAATCGGGACCTAGTCACCACCCGGGGCTCGTTAGAGGTGTTTTCCTCAGGGAGATTAACGCTACTTTGATCATTAGAACAGGGATGATCAGCGGGGGGTTCTACTAATGAGGTGTCAAGATCAACACCTCCTCTTCCTACTTGCTCTGTTTCGACCTCTTGGTTATCGTCTACCGGTAAGTTTAAGGGGAGATAAGGGGCCGAGACAGAGCGGGGAGGATCCGCGGAGGCTCCTTCTACATGATTATTTATGTTTGATAGCTGTAGTAAGGTATTTTCTATTTGAGCGACTCGAGAAGCTAAAGACTCGGGGCTAGAAGCGTTATCTGATAATATCTGGTGACCTGAATGATCAGGTGGCGAATGGTGTTGACGTATGTCACCCTCGTCGTTTACAGACTCGGGCTGTCGGAGGGCCTTTATTTGATTTATTATTGTCAGATATTCTAATTGCAGCTGATTCGCTGTAGAGGTTACTTCATCATCTACCAGTACCTCTTCAGAGCTACGTAAAGCGTTTGTTAGTTGTAGTAGCGCAGCTTCTATTTCAGAAAGCTGCAACGCCAGCGACTCATTATCTGTCGCGGGTTCATGGTGTGTTTCATTGTTTATAGAGTTTATGTTTTGAGTAATTACAGAGTCTGGGCGGTGAAGGGCCCTTATTTGATTTATTAGAAGTTGATATTGTTGCTGATCAGCAATATTATTATTATTATTATTATTGTTGGTGCTGTTAGGAACCGTGAGATCGTTTAATGGTTGAATATGTAACACTGGTTGTGAACCCCGTGAATCAGACGCATGTAAAAACAACGGCAAAGAGTCTTGAATATCATCAATATTATTTACTATCTCATTCTCCATCTCTAACATTTCCACAAAGTCAATGGTAGCAACATCCATACCATCATCAACATTTACAAATGAGGCCATAGTTTATCAACAAACCCGTAAACACAATAAAAAAAAAAACACAGAAAAAACACACAAGCAGAATAAAAAAAGAAAAAAAATCAACGACGGTTCACTTGAAAAGTTGCCCTATAAGCAATACCGACTGAGGAGAGAAGAAGCTCTTCCCGCTGAGTGGTCGGATGGTAGGGATGATACGGTCCTGAACTACGCTTGTAGCTCCTGTAGCTCCTACGGCGTCTACGACTCTCTGTGTAGGAATAACAGACGAAGAAAAGAAATTAGGTCATGAAAAGTTTTTACACCATGGGCGCTAAAGAACCAGGGCTTAGCCATGACCCCTAGAAAAAAAAAACTCACCGCGAGCCGCTGAAGAGGATGAAGAGGACGACGAAGAAGTTCTCCCTCGGCGACGAGTGGATCGAGATCTCTCGCCTGACTTCTCCCGTTCACGGCGTGTTTCAAGAGGCTCAGCCTGTCGCTCGGCTTGTTCCGCCGAGGTGCTGCTATTAGAGGGGTCCGGCTTTTGTTCAGAGACCTCCGCTTGGCCTGCTGTAGATACCTCTTGGGGTTCGGCCTCGAGGACGCTCAACAGTTCCGCGTCGTCTACTACCAAAGAAACAGTGTTCGTTATTATTTTAAAATTGCAAGGCACCATCACGAAAAATAATGATAATAAATAAAAGTAATAATAACCCACCGTAACTAGGATCAGCCTGTAGCTGCTGCGGTCCGATAGGCGTAGACCGTGTCGGTTCAGCTGTTTTAAAAATCAGCGTTTCTAAATCTAAAAATAATGAAACTTTGTTTAGCTACAACACTTACTTAAGAAGATAGAAATAAAACTGGATACCTATATACAATTACAAAAGAGATAAAACTCACCGTCTTGCCAGCCGGCTTCGGTTACGGTGTAGCGAGGATCGACAGTCAGATTGTTTACTGCGAAGGTCAGAACGATTTTTCTTTTTTTTTTCAAAAAACAACTTAAAATTCGTGTATATAAAAACAAGTGGATCTAGTTTCTACCTGGAGCCATAGCGATGATGAGCGACGATCAGGTGTTCTCCGGACCCGCGACGAAATGACAGAGTTTTACGGTTTACCTTCTCTTCTACGTATTTTTTATACATCCCTCCTTATCGCACCCCAAAGAACAAATAAACACACACACACACACACACACACACACACACACACACACACACTAATATACACACAGACGGTCGTAAAAAGCGTCAAGAAGTTTCAGACCCCTCAGGTAACTCTTTAACCTACATGCCGGTCATAAACACCCCCAAACAGCTCTCCTAACACAGGGTTTGATAACTCTTACTGAAAAAAGGTATTTTAAAAAATCACCCAAAGATATAGGAATTAGCCTGTTTTTTTTTGTTTTGTTTTTTTACTCTACTTTTGACTTTATAAGTATAGGTAAAAACAGTTAGGCCTACAACCCATAGCCTTAGAGTAAAGTACGGCTAACCTGAACATTTCCGTCCTAGGCGAGCGTGGGACATCATACGTTGATAACTCATTTTTATTTTATTTTTTTCCACCATTACTAGTTTTTTATTTTATTTATTATTATTTAAAATATATTTTTCTTTTTATGTAGCTACATTTCTAAACCTATATATTTTTATTTATACGTATAAACATTCGCTTTTAGACGAACGTTTCTAAATGTCGTAAACTGATGAGGAGGCGTGACTAACTCGTCACTACCATATCCACCCAATCACAACTTCCGAGGGGGAACCCCTTTGATTCATTCACTCGTTTGACAAACTCAGCGCGCCTCCCGTATCAGTCGCGACTTCGCTGCTCAGACGCAACACTCTCTTGACATCGGACAAGCCCGCGCAGACCTCGCTTCAGTCTCCTTCAATCTTTTTCTTAGACTCGCTCGCGTGATCGCAACGCCGCTTTATTCACCTCAACGAAACCAACTTTTTCCTTCTTCTTCAACGACTCGGGGCTCTCGCCCTCTGGTAACGTTTATTCTTCTTCTCTTTAAGTACCTTAAAAACTAACATCTTCAACAGTCTTCAGTCATTCAAAACTCATCCAAGTTTTTACTAAAGTTAATAAAATGTTTCATTGTTCACCCTTTGGTAATAAATAAATTCACCCTGTCTTAATAGTTAAACACAAGCACCTTGAAATCGAGTCCCCGCACCAAGCATATTTTTTCATATAAAAAACACCCTGAACAAATTCTTATAATAAATAAATAAATAAATACGTATATAAATAAATACGTATATAAATACGTATATAAATAAATACGTATATAAATGAAATAAATCTATGAAATAAATAAATTAAATAAGTGAATAAAACGATGTCTAGCGCATAAGCATCGTTACCCCCCGCCATACCCCCCCCCCCCCTTTTTTTTTTTTTTATCGGAAACTCCAGGTCATAAAAAATCCTAAAGGTCATCCAAAGGTCAACTCAAAGGTCATAAAAGGTCATAAAAGGGGCAATAAAACTGTCAAGATTGAGTTTGACGAAAGGTTGTTAGGTACTATTTTTTAATGCCCAGATTTGGCGTGTTTGATACACACATGCTTCACAATCGGCAACACAGAAAGATGTTCCCATAGCATTTTCACACAGCATCGAGTGTAGGTTTTAAAAAGGAACTGTTAGTATCATGTGATAGGTTGGTGTATGTGTTAATGCGTTCTTAAGAACAAAGGCCATCTAATGGTGGCACCCTGCAAATGAATAAATGCCTTTCTGGAAATAGGAGAAGGAGGGGCTCATGGTAAGTCAAATTCAAATTCAAATTTTATTTGTCACATACATAGTCATACACAGTACGAAATGTAGTGAAATGCTTATACGACTGCCAGTGACCCTAAAAGAGAATTAAAGTTTACAATAAGAAATAAATATGAATAAAAGAAATACGATAGAAAAATTTAATAGAAAAATTTAATTAAACTAGGAAAAATAGAACTAAAAATAAAAATAAAAATATGCTAGGAAAAATAGAAATAAAAATAAAAATAGAAATATGATGTACATAAAAATAGAAATATACTGTACAAATTGAAATATACTGTACAAATTGAAATATACTGTACTGGGTGTGCAAATATGCATAGAACAAAGTGTCTTTGTGCAAAGGTTATTAAAGTGTCTTTGTGCACTGGTCCAGGATGTAAACGTAAACATGTAGTGTAGTTGTGAAGGTAGGTGTGCAAAGT
Source organism: Clarias gariepinus (assembly GCF_024256425.1). NCBI lineage: Eukaryota > Metazoa > Chordata > Actinopteri > Siluriformes > Clariidae > Clarias > Clarias gariepinus. Next base: position 45,969,156 of record NC_071101.1, on the reverse strand, counting down.
TATTAAAGTGTCTTTGTGCAATGGTCCAGGATGTAAACGTACAACATGTAGTGTAGTTGTGAAGGTAGGTGTGCAAAGTTATTAAAGTGTCTTTGTGCAATGGTCCAGGATGTAAACGTACAACATGTAGTGTAGATACGAAGGAAGGTGTGCGTGTAATTGTCCATAGTGTCCATGGAGTGCCTGATGAGTCCACGTCGTGCGGCTGGGAACTGAAAGGCATTCAGCTGTAAGAGGCTGTTTTAAGTGGCTTCCACTGTACTTTGCAGAAATCTAGATGTGAATACACTCGTTGTAAAATAAATTTAAGTTAGGATGCTTCCTGGTGTTCCGGGCACTCATTGTCTATACTACTTTATTATGTATATAGGGTCACAGGGGCCTGAAGCCTAACCCAGGATTTAGGGCAAAAATGTGGTGCCACTCCATTTCAGGGCACACACATGCACACACTCACATGCTCATTCACACTATGGGCAATTTGGCCCCCAAGGAATCGAACGAATCGAACTCCGACACTGGAGGTGCAAGATGACCAGCAGGAATTGTCCATGTAAAATACGATGCAAACTATTTAATATGACAAAATGAACAAAACCTTCACATTTCATTTATTAACATTTGCTGCTGGAGGCAGCAGATAGACAAATTCAATATCTACACATACTTATGAACTAAATAGATAACAGAGGAGTATTCATAATGTTGTTGTTTCTCTCTCTCTCTCTCTCTGCCCCCTATTTCTCTACACCCCAACCGCCCCCCCCTCCACACACACACACAAATAAATCAGGAAGGTACTTCTTATTTTTTTAATAATAATAATAATAATAATAATAATAATTCCAGAACAAGTATTTATTAATATTAAGAAATTATGAATATATGGATTAATCCCAAAAAAATTGTGATGTCTTGCATACTAAGAAGGAGAACTCAGATACAGGGTGCAAATATAATGACTATTTATAGGTATAAGTCCCAACTGGCAATGGAAAAAGCAAGAAAACACGCTGAGCGCCTTCCCTGAGTCTGCAGGCGGGCTACATAAATACTAAATACTGTACATTACAGTCATGTACTTTACAGTACAGTAAATTCAGTTAAAGCAACAATAAAACAAATACACTACTGTAAACACAGAAAAACACAATTGTGCATAAGTGGACTTATGTATCCTGCCGTCTGTTGGTGTCTGGGCACAGGATCTCATCAACATCACAAGCAATGTCTTCTCTTGCTAAGCATCGGGGAAAATATCCCCTTGTGTGCCGAATCCATCCATGGATTGACCTTACCTCAATGTCTACGCAGGCCTGTTCCATTGCCTGCAGAAGAGGCATGCGGGCATGTGGTTGTCGGTCATATACGCATCTCCAAGCTGAAAAAAAACTGTTCTATAGGGTTGAGAAATGGCAGGTAAGGGGGCAAATACACAACTTCAAATTGATCATGGTTGGTGAACCAGTTCCGGACGATAGCAGCCCAATGAAAACTGACATTATCCCAGACAACAACAAACCTGGGCTGCTCTGGTCTGGTATGTACAACTGCATCATGAAGTACATCTAGAAATGTAATTATGTGTTGGGCATTATATGGACCCAGTTTGGAATGATGGTGCAGTAGCCCTTTGGAGGCTTATGGCGGCACACAATGTTATATTTCCCCTGCGCTGCCCCAGGATGTGCACAATCGCCCTTTGGCCAAATATATTATGTCCCCATCGTTTACTTTTGCTAAGGTTGAATCCAGCCTCGTCAATGTAAATAAATTCATGAGGCTGAGCAGCTCCATTCATGTCCAAGATTCTCTGCAACAACACATACAGTGGGAGCCACGTCAAACAGCCGCTTGGAGCATGATAGGTCCATGACAGGACCGTGACAGGACCATGATCGATCCGTGCACGGAATGTGATCCCCCGCGATGACGTAGTTAACGATGCCCCGCCCCATAAACGCCCCATGCGCTTTCTAAAAAGATGGTTGCAATGCTGTATAATTCCGCCAGATGGAGCATTGACTGCTTCTGCAGTGTCCAAGCAGCCGGTTACTATATTTAATATATATAACATAACTTACGTCAACATAGTTTCAGCAATAGATGATGTGGTAAAAAAGAGGGATAAAAAAGATTCATAAAACAGATTTAAATCCCTCAATACACAATCCATGATGCTTATGCTATTTTAATTAATGATTAAATTAATTAATTAATAAAACTACTTATTGCAATATTTTTCACGACATCCTTAATAATACTTAAAGACACAGGTAACATCTGTAATTTATCTATACCGGTCGTTGTAGGTACGGAATACAAATGCGGGCTATGTACAGTATTTTACATTACGGTGTTTTTATCTATTTCCGTTTAATACACTGGTAGATAATATTTTGCTGCAAAGTAAAGCTTAAAATTTAACTTCTGCTTGAGTTTGTTTTCGTTATATTTTTGATGTTTTCGCTGATGTTTTTTTTCGCTGATAGTCAAAAATTGGCAAAACAAATCGATTAATGGCGCATTATATCTGGAACAAATCTCTGTTCATACGGATCAGTATGTCTTTAGTCATTTAACCAGCATAACGTCTCCCATTAAAGATCTGATGGGACATTAATCACTTATCACTACGGTGAATAGATGCGGCAGCAGTGACAGACTAAATCCCCATAAACATTCACACTTGAACACAATACTAACAGAACTAAACAAGTCCAGAGGGTCAGCGCCTGTTATCAGGACAGGAATCACCTACAGGATACTACTGTAATTTTTACTGCTTATATATTTTTGCCATAGTTTCATTTGGTTTTACGCGATTTTATGTTTTATTTGTTTGTGTGTGTGTACGTGTGTGTGTGTGTGTGTGTGTGTGTGTGTGTGTGTGTGTGTGTGTGTGAGAGAGAGAGAGAGAGAGAGAGAGCGCGTGCGCGGGAGAGGGCTTATATTGTGATTTGTCCAAGGTTACTAAAGCCTGGCTTACTACTACTAATAAAAAGATTTCAATGTAACCCATGGGTCTCAATCACAAAATCAGCCAACGCTGTAAACAGATGACAAGACAAATTATATAGGCTACTCTGAAACGTTAATTTGAACATAATATATATATATATATATACATATATATATATATATATATATATATATATATATATATATATAAATCACTCAGTCTTTCGTTAATTTTACTACTGACACAAAACCAATGTGGCTTATTAAAGATGCACTGTTTTATTGGACATGGCTGTTTTGTAATGTTCTGCAAAATAAACACTGTCTACGGTTCGAATATACTGTGAACGTCTCGAAGTCACGTCTCTAAATCCTTCTGCAGTAATGTTATCGTGGTGTAAATTATTAACGTATCGATGTATTTCACTTGCAGACAAAATAAGTAGAGTGTAACTGGAGCAGCCACAAAATGCCCCCCGTGTAACTCTGATTAGGAAAAGCTCACGGACACCAAACCTGCAGCACTTTGGTGTAATTTTTATTATCTTTTTAGCCGTGCTGCATAAGAGAAGAGTAGTGACAAATTCGTTACTTTTAATAACAGAGCTGCGAAATATTTAAGCAATATAAATTCAACAGTGTGATCATAATGGTTGTTGTTGCTGCTGTTTAGGTAATTGGTTCCACCATGTTACTGAACGCAACTGTGTTCACAAAACCGAGCGTAGGGAAAGAAAAACACTCGCTAACGCGTTTAAATGAAAAGGGGCGGCGGCTTTTCTTTGAAGATAGCGATTGCGTAATGGGGGGCAATCCGGGGTGGGGGGGGGTGGGGGGCGTTTTAGGGCATAACACACCTCTGAACGTCTTTTGTCTTGTAAATGATTATCTTCGTTCACCTTCCAATCCCCCACAGCGCACACACTCTCTACACTGTTGCTATGTCTGTTGGGGCACTTGGTTATACACAGCACCTTAATGTATGAAACACTTACTTCCTGGTTTGTTTTATTTTAAATATTGCTTATTACCTTTTCCCGCAAAATAAACATTATACATAAACATGTTATCATTGTGTAAATTAACATATTGGGGTCTTTTAATTAAGGACAAAACAGACCCTGCGCTTGTGTTTAGGACTGATGCTGAACAGCTGTGTTCATAGGTTTAATCAACGATTTACAAGACAACAGTTAAAGCGTTTGTGGATGAGAGGTGTGTGTGTGTTTCTCCGTTTTCTTTGCATTTCTCCGTTGGTTTAACACAAACATTGCGCAGACAAGTAAGCCTGAAGTACCCCTCCCCCCGCCAAACACACACACACACACACACACACACACAGAGCAATTAGCACCATGTCTTAGTCAGTATTCTCCACTGAGGTTTCTTACCTTCCACTCCTTCTAAGTTTGTCTTTGCTCTTTTAATGGAGTTCTTAAACCCCCCAAAAAATTTATACTGAGAAAAAAATGATTATGGGTCACATAATCACAAACACAAACCAGCACAGATACATATGATCAAGTGTTTAACTGTTGTTTTCATTTGTTTCTATAACCAGTAATAATAATAATAATAATTATAATAATAATTATTATTATTATTATTAGCCCAACTCTTTGACTATTTAAAACAACGTCGGGTCCCATTTTTTGCACATTGAAGTTGTTGGTTTAAGTAAATGTATTTTTAAATACACAAACAATCCCCCAACAATTAAAACACGCACACATGACTTTAAAAATAAAATTTATTCTTCCAAAACTAGTCAAAGGTAAAACAATAATTTGTATAAAACAGGTGAAAACATGTTTAATTTTTGCTTAAAGGTCATTAAAATACCCGGATAACACCAGCTGCTTATCAGTCTCTATCTGGTTCTTTTATATTAAAATATCATTTTTAAAAAATATTAAAGATGGAACAGTTTAATTCTTTGTTTCCCCCCTAAAGTATCAGACGTTTTGCAATTCTATGTTCAGAATATACAGTAGACCTGACCAAACATCATTCTAAAGCTGTTGCACTGTGACGTCATTCCTGCTACAGCTCCCTCAACAGCTTGTTCAGGCTCCTCCAGTAGCTCCAAAAGGCCAACCGTCATCCGTCTGACCCCCCAATCCTCCACAGCGGAGCTCTAATTAAAGAAAACAGGAGAATTTAGTGAAGACAAAGATAAATAAACTTTACAGAATATCTAGTTGTAATAAATATAAAAGATATTAGTAAACCTACTGTTTTGGGGAAATCTGGGATGTAAATAAACTGGGATAACTTTAACCAGTGAACTTTGTTAGTGTTAACCCCGGTCTGTCTGTATTATCGTCTGCATTAAATTAAAATGCGCTTTTCATACAAATAAGTTAGGCGATATAACACTCGTATATATTAGTTCATCTCTGAAGCCAAACTATAACTTCCCGAGTACTGAAGCCCCCCTCACCTCCCCCCACACACACCTCCCCCTCCCCCTTAACTGATAAACACTTCAGAGTTTTTATCCAGCTCGGTAACTAAGCGCTCGCGCTATCGCGCAAAGTCACGGCCAAACTGAGAAAAATATAAACCGGGTTATGAGCGTTTAGCTCGCGAGCTCCTGTACATCTATCCTCAGCTTGTGTCCTTCATGAACTGCATCACATTATATTCACAGATATAACCTGCAGATTAACTCTTACCCAAAGAATAAATAAATGCTGAATTTATCCAGACAACACGCGGTCAGATTCTAAAGGCATTTTTATAGAGCACAAACACTCTTCATCCGGTAGTGCAGCTTTTGTAATAGGGACATTAATAGTATTTTTAAAGCTTTAGTGTCTTTTTTTAGTTAAAGAGGAGTGACATTGTGAGTTTGTGACACTGACAGTAAGCTGTAATGTTAACTCCAGACCTGGTAAACAGATCATTAAGTTATCTAAAGTCACATCTGACCGCTGCTGGTGCTGCCGGTGATTTTCAAAACAGCCGGTAAAAAACTAAACTAAGAAATAAACTGTAAACTAATCCCAAACAAATTTTATAAATTAAAACACCACTTACCGCGAATAGTCCATTAATCCGCCATCTTCATCTCTAGTGCAGTTTGGCAGCGTCAGTTCGGTGGGTGTGTTGTTAAAATCACGTGAGCTAAATTGCTGGCTTGTGTTAACGTGTCCTTGAGAACGAAGCGCCATCTAGTGGTGGAACCAGGACAATGCATAAATAGGGCTTGAATGGGCGTGTTTACTGTGAAATCTTGACACGCCTTTCTCGAAGAAAAGGGAGGGGGGACTACGGCGTGCATGGGGCAGCCGTACGCCATTCGTACGCAATTCACACTTCCGCGGCTATTTGGCGTGGCTCCATCTGTATTGTGGATGGCACTACTCAAAACACACAACTACACATACAGTACAGAACCGCCCCTACCCACCACACAGGTACCTGTGTAGCTTTCCGAATATATCTATGTGGTACTGATCAAATGGTACATATTCAGCTGTTACTGGACTGCACCCATTCTGTATTGTAAATGTAAAGACTGTAACACTTACCTGTACATATTCATGTCAAAGTCATTTGACCCTGACACTGTTCCTCTCAAATGGGACCCTGTACAGTTGCTTCATGGTCATGTTGTGCTTTACCAGGATGCATCTGATAGTGGTAATGCTTACTCGATTTATGTTGTTGAATACCTGCCTATTTTCAAGTATTTGTTGCTGTAGCTGGTGAAGATGGATTGCATTGTTTACTCTCACTAGGTTCACAATGGCAAGTTCCTGCTGTTGGGTGAACAGGCGCCGGCGTCCACCCCCAGTAGGTCTTCTAGCCATTTTGTAGAAAAATGCAACCACAAATTGTTATTGGTTTGCTTCTTTTTTTACAGTACTGTATATACTGTACTTTACTGTGTATACCATACATAGTACTGAAACATCTCAACACGTTATCATCGTATGTTTCACAAAACTACTACTTTTGTTCAAAAAGGAGCATTAGTCACCTTGAAATACAGTACATGTGATACGGCAATGTGATATGGTACAGTATTGTAAATACTCTAGGAACAGTCTGAGTAGAGGGTTGAAAACATACCTGTTTTCCAGTCAGAATGTTCTTATTGTGGATGAAACTGTGAAACGGCTTAGATTAAGGTAGACTCTCTGCCCAGCTTCCCTCATAGTCAGGCCATGGTTTATGACATGGTCAACCAAAGTTGCTCTTATGTCATCAGAAATAATGGTCCTTGCATGGCCTCTTCGACCACTTCCTACTCTCTCTCTCTCTCTCTCTCTTTCTTTCTTTCTTTCTTTCTTTCACTTCCTCTACCTCTAGCTCTCTCTGCTTCCATGCAGCAAGTTCTCAAAATGGCTTAAGTGAGGTGTTTTTGTAGCTTTTGGTGTTTTGGTGTTCCATTTTGTAAGTAAGTATTTTCAGGTGTGTGTCTAAGTATTTTCAATTGCCCGATGTGCTTTGTATTTTAAATAGATGTGTTTTCCCAATGGTACCCTGAGATTTAATTTTTTTATGAAGTGTCTTATGTATGAAAGGAGTGAGTGTGTTGCAGAATTGCAACTAAAGTGCTAAGCAGCACTTTTGTTTAAGGTATGGACACTTTGTTTAAGGTATAGTAACAACAACTTCAAGTTATGTTACTTTGGTTTAAGCATGTGTCTATAGTGTTCAAACAATGGGTAAAAACTGTAATATAATATACATCATAATTTTTTTCCTGAAGTGTATGCCTCAAAAAGCTGCTCACTTCTCACACAAACACAGCTGCTGTTTATTTAATCTTAAGTTTTATTTAATTTTTATTTGCTCTCTTTATTTATGCTCTCAAACACCTCTTCATCTCACATTAACAGCTTTACATTATTTCCATGTTCACATAACATTATGTCACTTATGATCATGCAAATAAAATACAAAAAACAATTTCAAATGTCTCTCTCTTTTATCTAGCTACCCCTCTCGGATTAAAACTCCACCCACTGCTGGTATAAATAGAGGTCATTTTAAAACTAACTTCAAAGTGTTAGTGCTCCCTTCTCTCTCACTCTCTCTCTCTCTCTCTCTCTCTTTTTCTCTCTCTCTTCAAGAAAATGGCTGGAGCCAGTATTTCAGTAGATCAGCTTTCCGTGGATCAGTTCATCTGTGCAGTCTGTCTGGATCTCCTGAAGGATCCAGTGACTCTTCGCTGTGGTCACAGTTTCTGTAAGGTGTGTATTAATGGCTGCTGGAATCAGGAGGATCAGAAGGGCATCTACAGCTGTCCTCAGTGCAGAGACACTTTCACTTCAAGGCCTGTTCTATGCAGAAACAACATGCTGGTTGAAGTGGTGGAGAAACTGAAGAAGAAGCCTGAGGTCCAAACTGCTTCTCCTGCTCACTGTTACGCTGGACCTGGAGATGTGGAGTGTGATTTCTGCACCGGGAGAAAACATAAAGCTATCAAGTCCTGTCTCACGTGTTTGGCTTCTTACTGTGAAATTCATATTAAACCTCACTACCAGTCTTCTGCATTTAAGATGCACAAATTGACAGAATCTTCTATTAAACTCCAAGAGAAGATCTGCTCTGAACATAATGAAGTGCTGAGGATCTACTGCCGTACTGATCAAAGCTGTATTTGCTCCTTGTGCATGTTGGATAAACATAAAGGCCATGACGCTGTAGCAGTTGAAGCAGAAAGAGCTGAGAAACAAGTGAGAACTAGACAATTTAATTTCTCATTTAAACATTTCTTACTCTAACACTATTTCCTTTCTAAATGCATTTATTTAGGGAAATCTTAGTAAAGTCAAATGTGTTTGAACAAGCATCTATTAAAGTGTTTAATCTATTTACCATTACTCAGACAAAGTCATGTCCCCTTACCCCTTTAAAATTCTACTATTTACATTTATAGTAGGCATTTGGCAGACATTCTTATTGTGACATACAGAATGCTTTGAAGTTTCCGTCATTGGAAATATATCCTTATTGGAAATAGATCCTTACACTGGTTACTAGATTATTAACTATAAGTACCATCAGTCAAACTTTTTTTTTTTCGCAAAATGGGGGGGTTAACCCAAATATCTAAGAAACCGCATGGAGGTTCTAAGTGACAGACAGAAGGGCAGTCTCTGTGAAATGTGCCACTTTGAATCCAGATTGGTTAGGATAATTAAGATAAAATATTCACTTAAAAATTTATAATATAATAATATATAACTAATTGTTATTATTTATAATAGTTAATTATTTCTAATTCTTTAGTTAGTATTTTGCACATGAACTAGTCACAACAGAGCATTAACTGAACCACATTCACTCTAGTCTTTTATACCAACCACATGTGTTGTTGATTGATGACATTTTGTAATTTTCATACTGTGTATGCAAAGTATTGAAAGAAGACTTTATATTGAATATATGTTTTTGTCTATAGAGTAAGTTAAAAGAGAAACAGATAAAATCCCAGCAAAGAATCCAGGAGAAGCAGAAGAAGGTGCAGGAGCTGAAACAGGCTGTGAACACTATAAAGGTGAGCAGTGAGCAGAGACAGAGCTGCTCCTAGAAACACACACAACATGGACAACATGGAGTCATTTAGAGTCGCAGTAAGAAAGGGGAATGATAGATGAGCTTTAAATCCTGTGTGTGTGTGTGTGTGTGTGTGTGTGTGTGTGTGTGTGTGTGTGTGTGTGTGTGTCCTAACAGCTGAGTGCACAGACAGCAGTGGAGGACAGTGAGAGGATCTTTACTGAGCTGATCAGCTCCATGGAGAAAAAGCGCTCGGAGGTGACGGAGCTGATCAGAGCTCAGGAGAAGACTGAACTGAGTCGAGCTGAACGACTCCTGGAGCAACTGGAGCAGGAGATTGCTGATCTTCAGAGGAGACTCACTGAGCTGGAGCAGCTTTCACACACACACACGATCACATCCAGTTCCTCCAGGTAACACTCACTGTCTGATCTAAGCACAGCTGTTCCTCACACACTCTAAAACACATCTTATTAAAAGTTCATTGTCCTTAATTTAAGCTAGATCTCCTCCTAAACTCACTCTGAACCAGACCATCATCTCCTGGCTCATGTAGAGGGTTTATAATAATTATATAAAGGATTTATGTTTGGTAATACAGTGACAGAAGACTAATTGATATAAATATTACCACTTTACAAAAATCATGAAGCATTGAAACTGACTGATGCAACACTGCACTACAAAATTCTTATTCTATCTGCTTTCTGTAGGCTTTAGCTTCTGGACACCCATCTCCTTTAATCAGACCAATGTTTCAGACATCCAGAATCAGTGTCCATCAATATCACTCATTTGATGAAGTGATGAATTCTGTATCAGATTTAAAAAAGAGACTCGAGGAATTGTGTGAGGGAAAATCCCTCCACATGGTAAGAGGAGCTGTTTCTGCTGGAGAAACACAATGATGGACGTCTTTACTCACTCTGTGAAATGTTATTTCTTAGCAATGTTCTTGCTGACACACCTGCAGACAGTTTTGACTAAAATACAGATTTAAAATGAATAAACTGACTGTATCACTTTAAACTGTTTCCATCTTTCCATGATACTCTTCGTATTCATTTCCATTTTTTCCCCACAGTTGCAGCAGTTCAGACCTATTTGCCACTGGAGCCAAAGAGTAGAGAAGAGTTTCTGAAATGTATATATATACACACACACACACACACACACACACACACACTAAATACAAAAATACAAAGTGAAGTTCTTAAATATAATATATGATATTAAATTATTATTCCATATATTAAGGGGGAAAGGCTGTCCAATCTTGCCTGATTATATATATTTTTGAGCCATTCAGAGGTGGATTTTCTGGTGTGTTTTGGATCATTGTCCTATTGTATAATCCAAGTGCCCTTGAGCTTAAGGTCATGAACCAATGGCTGGATATTCTCCTTCAGGGTTTTCTGAAAGAGCGTAGAATTCATTGTTTCTTCAATTGTGGCAAATTGTCCAGAAAAGTCTTGAAGTTGCCCCAGACCATCACACTTCCACCACCATATTTGATTGTTGGGGTAATGTTTTTATGAAATGCTATGCTAGTTTTACAACAGATCATCTGTTCTCATCAGTTAATAGAATATTTTTCCAAAAGTCTTGGGCATAATCAAAAGTTTTTTTTTGGCAAATATAAGTCAAGCATGTGTGCTCAGCAGTGGCTTTTGCCTTGGAAACCCCCAGTGTATGTCATTTTTGCCCAGTCTTCTTTTTATTGTTGCTTGATTTAACACTTAATTCAATAGATCTGACAGTAATCAGACCTGACTGTGGCTGTCAACTTACAAAAAATTGTGGTTAATCAGAGTACGGTTATGATTCAGCAAGGGGGGCAATTACTTCCATAAAGGGCAAGGAATGATTAAACAGCTTTTTTTTCTTTACTTGGGTTATCTTACTCACGCTCACTCATTGTCTTTCCCTCTTTATCCTGTATTCAGAGTCACAGGGGGCCTAGAGCCTATCCCAAGACACCTATCTAATGTTGAGGTCTTTCTCCCTCAGATCTCAGTAACACAGACAGCTGTCTCAGTCTTAACATGAATATACAGTATTCTGTGAATTAAATCCAACAGGATCACATTATTAATCTTAATCTTTATTTTAGATTTCTGTTATCTGACTTTGGATCCCAACACGGCACATCGTAACCTCATGCTGTCTGAGAAGAACAGAGCGGTGATGTGCAGTGAGAGCGAGCAGCAGTACTCTGATCATCCAGAGAGATTTGATTACTGCCCTCAGGTGTTGTGTAAGGAGAGACTGTGTGGACGCTGTTACTGGGAGGTGGAGTGGAGCGGTTACAGCGTGTTTATATCAGTTTCATATAAAGACATCATAAGGAAAGGACGGGGTAATGAGAGTGTGTTTGGACGAAACAATAAGTCCTGGAGTCTGTTGTGTTCTTCTTCTTCTCTCTCTTTCCATCACAACAACATTAGGACTGATCTCAGAGTTCCATCATCCTCCAGAATAGGAGTGTATGTGGATCACAGTGCAGGAACTCTGTCCTTCTACAGCGTCACTGACACGATGAAGCTCCTCCACAGAGTCCACACCACATTTACTCAGCCTCTGTACGCTGGGCTTAGGTTCTATTGGTGGTTTTCTTCTACATCTGTAAGGTTGTGTCCAAAATGATGTGTTGTGTTTTGTTTCAATTCCTGCCTATTGCAGTCATCTGTCTCACTAGCACACAATTCAGCTGCAGAAACACAGCCATGATGCAGACATGCGAATACAGACAGCCCATAGATCAACAACTGAGAAAACTCACAGGTCATTTTATAACCATAGCAAGAACACATGTAACCAAGGACATGTTCCTGCATATTCACCCAAGTCATTATGTCCCTCACACTGCTTTGCACATCCACCGAACTGAAGATGGGACACAGAAGCAAAAATGTCTATCTATTTGGTATTTTTGATTGTTTAGCTGTGACCTTAGCTAAATGTAATTTGGAGTGCATGTGTTTCAGTTGTTTAGACTAATACATTTTTTAAAGGCTGCAGTATTATATAATAAAAAAAAGAATCTGTCTTCTGTAAAACATCTAGTGCTCAACATGTAAAATTATAGAATAAGAGAAATATATTCAAAATATTGCAAATAAAAGTGTATGAAGATATTTTACTAAATGTCTCCCTTGTTTTTCTACACCTCAGTTTCTTCTCTCTCGGCAGAAAGTGATGAGAAACAGATGAGACCTGTAAAGCTTTCCAGAATTAATTAATCCTCATTATATTTTACATGTAGATCATCAGCTGGTTTAGCAAGTTAAATTTTTTTACTAAAAAAAGATTTCTGATGTTGTGAAAACACGTTATGGTTGTGAGAGTGGTAAAGTTATTCCCAGTAACGTGAGCGTAATCTTGTCAGAGCAATAAGTATCTTATTGAGCCAACTCCCATCTGAGCCTGACAGATAAGCACAGAGACGTACACCCTCTGCCAGGCAGCCAAGATGTTGTAGTGTCATGCAGCATATCTACAACCTAACAAGCAATTATTTCACTCTTTTCCTCCATGTTCCATTCATGACATGCCATGACAATCATGGCTTATCCTTTGGTGTCATCCACTTTAATGTCTGTTTCATATTACTTACTTACACTCAAAAAAATGAACATCGCTACCAGTTACATGTACTAAAATGTAATATGTTTTTGTATATAATAATTTCATGTTTCCAAGATGAACATGAATAAATTATGTTGTATTTGCATGAAATTCAACAACTTAACATGTATTAGATTCAATCATGGTGAGATAAACCAAAGAGATCTTGTCACTATGAAAACCGGAAATATTAGATCAAACATCGCGAGAAGATATCGCGAGAAGAGAACACAGCGTGTTGAGAAGACAAACGTTTGGCGGGCGTGTGGAAAAGGTAAGCAGAAATTAATTCCCGTCTTTCTAAATAGAAACGAAATACTGAACATAAATGTCACCTTCTGTTAAGCGATGTTTAGTCACGTTATTTTGGTTTAAGCTATTTCTTGTATTTTTAATCACACTTAAAATACCGACGGTTATATGCGCGTGCTTAATCTGCGGTTCGGTTCTGGTTTCGGTCTGTTCTCATGAGTTGTGAAGCGAGAGGAACAAAGTATAAATATTGTTCATTTGATAAATTAAGTATCATGAATTTTATTTTAATCTATCTCTGTATTTTTTCAAAGGAGTTTGTGAGTGAAAGTGTCCTGTCTGCATCTGACTTGAGGAGTTTCCTGACCAACCGTCTCTAACCGTCATATTTAAAAGTCATAACGTACAGTTATAAAGTACAAAACGTTTCTGTTGGTGTTTAATTGTTTTTCTATGATTAATACTTATTTGTGTTGTTTTATATTTTGTACATCTTTTTAAATTGAGACCTCATTTGTAAGTTGCTGCTGGTGTAAAATAAAAATCTCTGTTTTATCCCGTTTGTCTTATGCTTCCTTCCTTCACAGAATTGACCAGGGCTTGAAATTTAAGTTTACTTGAGTTGGATCAACTTAATTTACAACTGAAAAAAAATTGTTGTACCAACGCTATTCATTTATGTTAACAGTATTAAATTATGTTGGACGCAGCTGTAGTAAATAAGTTAAATGAACCTAATAAAATTAATTTAACTGAACCTAAGACCTCTAAGAAATTCTTTCCATAATTGAGTTATGTTCATTCAACGAGTTATTTTTTTGAGTGTACAGTTTATTTTATTACTTATATTAGTGATTTGATCTTTATATCAATCACTAATTAACGAATTTTATTTTGTTTCATTTTATTTAGTGCTCTTTGACATAATCCCTATGGCATCATAGTGTGTGAAAGTCACAGGCGGTGCTGATCTAGAATGAGCCCAATAGCGGGCATACAGTTTCTTTTGAGACCTTCACTCAAAAAAATTACTTGTTGAATGAACATAATTAAATTATGGAAAGAATTTCCACCTGATTTAATGGCTCTCTTTCGGCATTATGTAATTTTGTTGGCCCAAATTAATGTTCTTAAATTCAGTCAAATTAATTTTATTAGGTTCATTAAACTTATTTACTACGGCTGCGTCCAACATAATTTAATACTGTTAACATAAATGAATAGCGTTGGTACAACACATTTTTTCAGTTGTAAATTAAGTTGATCCAACTCAAGTAAATTTAAATTTCAAGCCCTGGTCAACAGAATTCTGTGAAGGAAGGAAGCATAAGACAAACGAGATAAAACGGAGATTTTATTTTACACCAGCAGCAACTTACAAATGAGGTCTCAATTTGAAAAGATGTACAAAACATAAAACACCACAAATAAGTATTAATTATAGAAAAAATAAACACCAACCGAATGTTTTGTACATTATAACTGTACGTTATGACTTTTAAATATGACCGTTAGAGACGGTTGGTCAGGAAACTCCTGAAGTCAGATGCAGACAGGACACTTTCACTCACAAACTGCTGTGAAAAAATACAGAGATAGATTCAATTAAAATTCATGATACTTAATTTATCAAATGAACAATATTTATACTTTCTTCCTCTCGCTTCACAACTCATGAGAACAGACCGAAACCAGAACCGAACCGCAGATTAAGCACGCGCATATAACTGTCGGTATTTTAAGTGTGATTAAAAATACAAGAAATAGCTTAACCCAAAATAACGTGACTAAACATCGCTAAACAGCAGGTGACATTTATGTTCAGTATTTCGTTTCTATTTATAAAGATGGGAATTAATTCCTGCTCACCTTTTCCACACGCCCGCCAAACGTTTGTCTTCTCAACACGCTGTGTTTTCTTCTCGCGATGTTTGATCTGATATTTCTGCTTTTCATAGTGACAAGATCTCTTTGGTTTATCTCAACATGATTGAATCTAGTTAAGTTGTTGAATTTCATGTAAATACAACATAATTTATTTATGTTTATTTGGAAACATGAAATTATTGTGTGCAAAACACATATTACATTTTAGTACATGTAACAGGTAGCCAGGTTCATTTTTTTGAGTGTTTATTGAAAATCAGGGTCGAAGGGGCAGGCAGAGTTTATTACAATAATCCAGCAGTGAGGGCAGTAAAATCTGTAAGCGTGATCCACAATGGAGAGTCGAATAAACGGGCGAGTTTATACACTATTCGATTCAATTCAATTTTATTTATATAGCGCTTTTAACAATGGTCATTGTCTCAAAGCAGCTTCACATAAATGAAAGAAATTTTAAAAAAGAACATTTTTGCGTGTATGTGTGAGAAAAATGTGTCCAGATAATAATGAGATGAATGAATGAATTGTCTCTGATGAGCAAGCCAAGGGGGACGGCGACAGTGGCAAGAAAAAACTCCCTGAGATGGCAATAGGAAGAAACCTTGAGAGGAACCAGACTTAACAGGGAACCCATCCTCATTTGGGTGATAGACGAAAGACCCAGAGGGCGAGACATAAAACGAAATCCAAGAGACAGGCAGGGTCATAACACAGGATTCTAATAGACTAAATCAGTTAGGTATGTAATGCACGCAAGTAAGATACATCGGCAGGGAAGAAATCTCTGGCTCTATTTTTTTTTTTTTTTTAAGGATTATGAGGGCTCAAGTACATTATCGTATAATGTATAGTTATAACGCCACGATCTGATAGTGTTGATGTCATAATGTATGAGTGCCATATTGTTTGTCTAAGCATTTTCTTATGCATTTTGTTATTATATTTCTTCTAATAAGGATTTTTTTTTAACCGGGCATTTTTTCTTTCTTTCTTTCTTTCTTTCAAGAAAGAAAGAAAGAAAGAAAAAAATGTATTAGAAGTTAGTAATTTCTCCAAATAGGGTAAATGCAATAATAAATTACTAGAATACAGTCCAGAGGGCTGTTTCGTTTGTCAATTCATTTTCTTTTTAAGACTCAGAGATTGTAGTTATGTGCACAAACATCTCTTTTAAACAGTGGATTTTCAAACAACACCATGCGCATACAAATGACTACTGTCAATGATAAATGCAGCATTACAGTACTTGCAGCTACATGTCCCTATTAAATGTGCTACTTTGATTTGGGTCTATTTGCTACACAAAAGGTGTCCACTAGATGTCAGTATAATTGAGCTTGTAAACAAAGCTTCATAAAACAAACCTTTGGGTCGAACTGTTGGCTGAAAAGGCTTAAAATGTAAAACATCCAAAAGGCTTTATCTCGCCATAACTGCCAGCAACAGCTTATCACAGGAAAACCTAAATAGAGTAACTGAAGGTGGAGACATAAAAAACATGTGTATTAACAAAGGAATCAAGGCAGACTGAAAAGAAGGACATTGTAAAAAAAAATGTAGGTGAGGCTGTCTTCTGGTGGTCCAGGCAAAAATTCACCCATTCATTCATAATGTATACCACTTTATACTGTATACAGAGTCGCAGGGAGGCTAGCTTTTTCAGGGCAAGAGGCAGGGTACACCTGGATGGGTTGCCAATCCATCTCAGGGCACTGAGACAAAGAAGTCGAACATTTTTCATGTCAAATTGACAGCTTTACCGTGTTTACATATTAATATAACATTATACCACTAATATTCATGCAAACAAAAATTCTAAACCCTTTATACATCTTCCTTTTACACCTTTCTGCTTAAAGATCCACCCACTCTCCACTGCTTCTATAAATAGAGTTAATTCAGTGAAAACAAAACTAATTTCAGTTCAGTGCTCTCTCTCTCTCTCTCTCTCTCTCTCTCTCTCAGGAAAATGGCTGAGGCCAGTATTTCAGTAGATCAGCTTTCATTGGACCAGTTCATCTGTCCAGTGTGTCTGGATCTCCTGAAGATTCCGGTGACTCTTCCCTGTGGTCACAGTTTCTGTAAGGTGTGTATTAATGGCTGCTGGGATCAGGAGAATCAAAAGGGTGCCTGCAGCTGTCCTCAGTGCAGAGACACTTTCACTTCAAGGCCTGTCCTACGCAGCAATAGCATACTGGCTGAAGTGGTGGGGAAACTAAAGTATAAGAAGACTGAAGTCCAAGCTGCTTCTCCTGCTCACTGTTACGCTGGACCTGGAGATGTGGAGTGTGATTTCTGCACCGGGAGAAAACACAAAGCCATCAAGTCCTGTCTGACATGTTTAGCTTCTTACTGTGAAATTCACGTTACACCTCACTTTCAGATTCCTGCATTTAAGATGCATAAACTGACAGAAGCTTCTGCAAAACTCCAAGAGAAGATCTGCTCTGAACATGATGAAGTGCTGAGGATCTACTGCCGTACTGATCTAACCTGTATTTGCTCCTTGTGCATGTTGGATAAACATAAAGGCCATGACGCTGTAACAGTTGAAGCAGAAAGAGCTGAGAAACAGGTGAGAACTAGAAATCATTTCACGGTTAAACCTTTTTTATCCAAACAATTAGTCTTTTTGGCCATTTGATGTTTCAAATCAGTTATAGGAACTTAAATTAGACATAAAAGGCAGCATTTACTAAAATTATTTTCATTCGTCTTAGTAAAAATAGAATGTGTTTGAATGTGGATGCATTAAGTGTTAATTGTGTCTGAATAATCAGCTACTTAGCTCATTCAAGATTCAAGATTCAAAGAACTTTATTAATCCAGAGGGAAATTGCCTTGTCTTGGTCATCCAGTTGCATTGATTAATAAAAAATAAAAAAAAAGGAAAATTCAAGAAATAAAAATTAAAAGAAAAATACAATGAATAGAAGCAAAAATAGAATTAAATATAGCACATTTTACATATTGCACTAAAATATAATCTGTATACTGATATTGCACTTGAAATGTAGTATAAGTGAATAGAAAATAATGTTGCACAAATGTACTGATAAGATATTGCACTTGGACTTGGAACCCATCTTGAGTTGTGGGAACAGTAGTGTCCGAAAGTATTATTGAGCATTAACTACTGACGGTCCCTATCCCAGTGTGAAAGCGTTACTGAGATGAGTTATATAGTTTAATGGCCATTGGGAGAAAAGATCTCCTGTGGCTCTCTGTAGAACACCTGGTCATGATCAGTCTCTGGCTGAAATTGCTCCTCTGGTCGGAGAGAACACTGTGTAGTGGGTGAGAACGATTGTTCAAGATTGTGTGTATTTTTGACAGAATCGTTCTCCTTGCCACGACCTCAACAGAGTCCAGCTCCATGCCCAGGACAGATTCGGCCCTTTTAATTACCTTTGTCCAGTCTGTTTTTGTCTGCTGCTTTCATGTTGCAGCCACAGGATAGAAAACGACACTCGCCATAACAGATTCGTAAAACATCCGAAGAATGGCATTGCAGATGTTGAAAGACCTGAGCCTTCTCAGAAAGTACAACCGGCTTTGTCCGTTCTTGTAAAGTGCCAATGTGTTAATTGACCAGTCCAGTTGTTATCCAGATGCACTCCCAGGTATTTATACTTATAAGCATGAACAGCCAATGTAGTAAGGTGTTTAATACATTACCATTACTCAGAGTCATGTTACTTAACCCCCTGAAATTCTACTACTAATTAATTAATTAGTGTTTTGCAATGAACTATGAAGTCATAATATAATTAAACAAAACTTTTTTTAAATAAAAATGGGTTAGATACACCACCACATAAAAAAAAAAAGCTAAACAGCTATTTGATCACCAAACCGAGTTAAATCAGAATCAGATTTATTTGCACAAGTATGTTGACACACACAAGGAATTTGAGTCCTGCTGTTGGTGACTGTCAAAAGTAAAGACATACTTTACATAACAACACTGTATGTTTTGTGAAGGGGCACCTACAGTATTATTTTACTGTTTGCTGCAGTCTGTCCTTGTCCTGTTTTGTGGCTGCTCAAAACCAGACAGTGACGGATGTGCACAAGACAGATTCAATGACTGCAGTGCAGAACTATGTAAACAGTTTCTATAGCAGACCTCAGTTGGTGCAGAGAGTACATCCTCTGCTGAGCCTTTTTGAAGAAGCATTTATCTTGATCTTCCAATTTGGGAAATAACAGTTTCCAGAAGGTCTCCACAAATGACTCTTGAAAATGATTTTTGAATATTGTAAAAGGGAGTAGTGGTGAGAGGTGTCTCCTAAAGTCTATTGTTATTTCCACAATTCTGAGATTCTTTAGCTCCAGGTTGTTCTTACTGCACCAGAGTACCAGCCACTCTGGTAACCGCCGATATGCAAACTTCTTGGATGAGTCCAATTAGCGTACTGTAGTGTAATCTGCAAACTTCAGGAGTTTAACAGCTGGCTCATTTGATGTGCAGTCATTAGAGTAGATGGAGAAAAGCAGTTTGGAGAGGACATGTTTCTGGGGAGCACCAGTACTGACTATCTGTCTACTAGAAGTAACTGCACCCGGCCTATCATGCTGTTTCCTGTCTGTTGGGAAGCTGGTGATACAATATAACAAACAAAATTTGTTTATAAGTCCCTGGGCAGTCAAGGTTTTCTAGGATGTCTAGCAGCCCCATGTTGACTGCATCACCTTCTGATCTACAGATCCAACGGCAGTTTTGTGATATTATGTAGGTGGGTTAATTGCAATCCTCAATGCACTTCAAGATGACAAATGTCAATGAAACAGGCCTATACTAATTTAGTTCTGTGATGGAGGGATTTTTAAAAACTGGGGTAATAGTGGAGTTTTTGAATCAGGAGGAGGCTTTACACAGCTCCAGTGATCTGTTAAAGAAACGGGTGAAGATTGGATCAAGTTGGCCAGCACATGCTTTACGACAATGGGGGGAGAACAATTGAATTGTCTTATTCAATATGTCCAAAAAGGACATATATAATAAGACATTTTTCTCTCAGAGTGTGTTACAGGAGAAGCAGATGAAATCCCAGCAGAGAATCCAGGAGAAGCAGAAGAAGGTGCAGGAGCTGAAACAGGCTGTGAACACTATAAAGGTGAGCAGTGAGCAGAGACAGAGCTGCTCCTAGAAACACACACAACATGGACAACATGGAGTTATTTAGAGTCTCAGTAAGAGAGGGAATGATAGTGTGTGTCTGTGTGTGTGTCCCCTAACAGCTGAGTGCGCAGACAGCAGTGGAGGACAGTGAGAGGATCTTTACTGAGCTGATCAGCTCCGTGGAGAAAAAGCGCTCGGAGGTGACAGAGCTGATCAGAGCTCAGGAGAAGACTGAACTGAGTCGAGCTGAACGACTCCTGGAGCAACTGGAGCAGGAGATTGCTGATCTTCAGAGGAGACTCACTGAGCTGGAGCAGCTTTCACACACACACGATCACATCCAGTTCCTTCAGGTAACACTCACTGTCTGATCTACACACACATGTTCCTCACACACTCTCTAAAACACCTCTTACTAAAAGTTCATTGTCCTTCATTTAGTCTGGATCTCCTCTTAAATCAGATCATCAGCTCCACCTCCAACACACTCTCATGTTAATTAGAGCGACTATTAAAAAAAAATACATGAGTTTTTGCATGGCACGATCATGTTCTGTTCTGGTGTCAGTTAAAATCCAAATTATTTTTCTATATCTATAACTATAACAGTGAAACTGCTGACTCATGTAGAGGATTCACAATAATTATTTGAGGGATTTATGTAATGCATGATGGGTAATACAGTTACAGAACACTGATGGATGTAGATGCCACCACTTTACACAATCAATTTTACTTTGCACAAATCTGCAAAAGCACTGAAACTAACAGACGCAACACTGCACTACAAAATCCTTATTCTTTTATATAACTGTAACTGCAGGAAGACTTTGTTTACACACATTTTTTTACGTTTAATCTGCTTTCTGTAGACCTTAGCTTCTGGACGTCGTTCTCCTTCATTAAAAAGACCAGACTTTCAGACATCCAGCATCAGTGTCAATCAGCATCTCTCATTTGATGGAGTGAGGAATTCTCTCTCAGATCTGAAGAAGAGATTCGAGGAATTCTGTGAGGAGGAATTCAACAAAATCCCTCCACATGGTAAGAGGAGCTGTTCCTGCTGGAGAAACACAATGATGGACGTCTTTACTCGGTCTGCTGACCTTCCTGCAGACAGTTTTAACTAAAATACTGATATAAAATGAATAAACTGACGATATCATTTTAAACTGTTTCCATCCTTTACACAACCTGATGATGCTTTTGGTCTTTTTACTACCAGAGCCACAGAGCAGAGAAGATATTCTGAAATGTACGTTCAACACAAACACAAACACAGATATCTTGGTTCATTTTATTGAGTGCCAGTGCATTTAAAGCAGCTTAGTGAACACAGAAAAGCAAGTCATATTTACAGTACATTTAAATATGAATTAAATAAATAAATATTTATTAACTGCTTTACTCTATCTAATGTTAAGGTATTTCTACTTCAGATATCAGTGCACACAGACAGCTTTCCCAATTTCCATATGAATATACAGTGTTCTGTTAATTAAACCTAACATGTTCCTATTTTTCAGTTTGTTTTTTTTTTGTTTTTTTTTTAGATTTCTGTTATCTGACTCTGGATCCAAACACGGCACATCATCATCTCATTCTGTCTCAGAAGAACAGAGCCATACATGTGCAAAAGAAGTGCAGTGTGAGAAGGCAGCAGTACTCTGATCACCCAGAGAGATTTGACTCCTGCCCTCAGGTGTTGTGTAAGGAGAGTGTGTGTGGACGCTGTTACTGGGAAGTGGAATGGAGCGGTGATGGTGTTGTGTCCATTTCGGTCTCATATAAAGACATCAGCAGGAAAGGACGGGGTAATGAGTGTGAGTTTGGGCGAAACAATCAGTCCTGGAGTCTATGGTGTTCTTTCTCTTCTTCTTCTTTTCTCTCTTTCTGGCACAACAACATTGAGACTAAGCTTAGCGCTCCAACATCCTCCAGAATAGGAGTGTATGTGGATCACAGTGCAGGAACTCTGTCCTTCTACAGCGTCTCTGACACGATGAAGCTCCTCCACAGAGTCCACACCACATTCACTCAGCCTCTGTTTGCCGGGTTTGCCCCACACTGGTGCACTGGTTCCACAGTTAGGTTGTGTGATCCAGAATAAAGTGTGTAGTGTTTTGCACTGCATTTTTGTCCGTGCCATATTTACTGTTTTTGACATCTGTCTCACGCCCACAGAATCCAGCTGCACAAACACAGTCACGATGCAGACATGCAGATAATTACAGCCCACAGGTCCAGCCCAAAACTGAGAAAGTTCGGCAGCTCGAAGGCCATTTTGTAACCACGTTCCTGCAGTTAGTCTAATTGGAAATCACAGGTGAGCTTAAGGTAGCTGCAGTTTAAGGGTTTTTATTTGTTTTTTTACTGCATTCCTCCTAGTACACATTACACACACACACACACACACTTCACTTGGTGAGTAATGATGTGTACTACTGTGGAATAAACTTGTGGGTATGAGCTACATACTGTACTTCAATCTGGTTCTCTTCATCACTGTTCTGTTTTGTTGATGCTCTGATCAGCACCAGGATAGAAAGATAAAGTAGTAACAACTTCAGCTGTGTCTCTCTCACTTTTACTTTGTTCCTGCACATAAATATCCATCCAACATTTTATTTTAATTAAATATCATAAATGAGAAATTATGAATAAATGAATTGTTTAATAAGACAGAAGGATTGTGTTACTATTGAGTTATAGTGGAATCTGTAATCCATTATGTGTGTATTATAGTGCGTATACCTATATATATACACCTGTCTGCACCTCACACACAAGGAAGTAACTCAAAGAAAAAAAAAGTCTTTCATCTCTAACATGAGGATTTGAGAAACAGGTGACACCTGTAAAGTGTTTCAGAATTAATTTGTCTTAATTATATTTCACATGTAGACTAAGCTGCTTTTGTTACTGTAGATATGTAATTTAACTTTAAAACAAATTAGAATGTTTTCTTGTTTTGTTTTGACAAAAAAATTATTATTGTTAAGCAAGTGTTCAAGTTAGTCTCAGTAATGTAGTCGGAATCTTGTCAGACTGGTTAGTAACTATTTTAGACAACACCCAACTGTCACACAAGCGGACAGATGAGCACCCTCTGGCAGGCATGAGAGACGTCATATTGTCATCCCTCATTCTGTAGAACGTAAAGAGAAATTATTGCTCCCTTGTGTGACACATTCCATTCATGCCACACCGGCATGATCACAGAACTGCAATAGCCATTGAATAATCACGTTCAAAGACATTCAATTATTTGAATCAGAGCACAATCAGATACTAAAGGGAATTTTTTCCCTTCTTTCTAGTTTTTATGTAAAACAGTCTAGGCTTCTACATCACCTATGTTTAATCACAATCTTATTTTTATCTCCTTTGGTCTTGTAGTAAATATATGGCATAAACTATACATATCATTTTAAAGATCTGGGCCCGTATTCACAAAGCTTCTTAAGCCTAAAAGTTGGTCCTAGTGACGAAATTCTTAAACTTAACTCCTTTAATAGTATATTGTGTTATCCAAAACAGCGGATAAAAAATGCTGTAGCTTAAATAACCATTAGCAAGCACATTCCTATAGGCCATAAAATACTATAAGCAATTAAATGATTTAGAAAGTGCTTTAAAAATAGTGAACTACAATGACACCGCAGTTTCCACAGAGAGGTAGAGGGGTAATGTATAAGTTAATTAAATAACTGTGCTTCTTAAAAATGAGGAGTTGACATAAAAGTGACATAACTTAGATTATTGTCACTTTTATGTCACTTTTATGTCAACTCCTCAATTTCAAGGTCAAGGTAATCCAAAGTAAGGTTGAAATACTAAAGCAGGTTATAATCAGTAAGCAATGACAAGAAAAAAAAAAATCAACAAAACCAGGAAAGTCTTGATGATGACAAAGTGGCAACAGAAACATGAGCATGTTTCTATCCAAGGAAGCAGTTTGCTCCATGATGCGTCGTCCCATGAGCTCATACACCTTAGAGATTTCTCCAACTACTGATTGGTCAATTTGGTCGGCCAATTTCTCAGGTTCTACCCATGAATCAATTATGGATACTGCTGATGCTGCAGAAATGTAAATTTTAAAAAGAACATATGATTTTAAACATGGTGTTCAAAATGCTGTGCCTTAAAAAAATTTGATTAAAAAAAAAAAAAAGCATGTTTGATGTTAGCAGATCAAGCTATGATGAGCAAAAAGTCTCCAATTCTGTTTATTTGAGCAATGATGAACGTAAACAAGTGAGCAACATGGCAGATCTCTGAGGTGGTTCGGAAAAAAAACCTGAAACAGGCAAAAACATTGATAAGAAATCTATCATACCTTCAGGAGCTTTGAGCTACTGTATCTGCTTGTTGTTGTTTTTTCTCTGGAGTGACCACCATCCTTTTCTGTTGGTCCTTCAGCCTGATCTGATCTTGCACCACTGCTCCGACTTTCATATACTGCAGACATCACACCAAATCAGGTATAGGTATCTTGCACTGAGTATGTCTGTCTGTGTATATTTGTTTGTGTGAATGTACATGTGTTATCATCTTACATTTGCTTCTTGGATGTAATTCCTATGGATATTTATAAAGTACTCTTTCAGCTTCTTCGGCTGCTGGATGAATCGTGAGCAGCTTTCAATGTCGTCCCTCATCTTTTTAGCCAATGTCATCAAGTTTTTAACCTGAGGAAATACAAACATAACATACTGTACAATCACATATAATTTAATTATTAATTATTATTATTATTAATATGTATTGCCAATAATATAGGAAATAATTACAAACTGAAACCTGGCACTGAAATAACTGAAAATCTTTCAGTTTGTCGAAACAATATAAAATAGAACTATTTTGCAGATAACTTGAAAAAGGGTTTTTTTTCTTTCTTTTTTTTTCCTTTTCAGGAATTTGCTTCTGTTTCCTTCATATTTCTTCATGTTCCTCCTGTACCTTTATATTTGCTCTTGGTTGTATGTACCACTTTCCTCGGTCTCTGCGAGTCGCTTCCACTAATACCCCAGTATGCAGCACCATGCACTCTTGTCTTAGTATCTATTATTGATCATGAACACATCATAATGTGGTGAAACAAACCTTCTGTCTCTCTATACACAGTTCTTTTTCCTTTATGATCACCTTCTGCCTCAGGTCAAACATGTTTTTCAGGTTGATCTTGTCCACCTCAGACTCAAGCTGAAATAAATAGTTAATAGACTTTTAATTTCATTTATAAGTCTTTAATTGACATGACCATGGCCCTGTAAATGCTGCATATAATTCTCCCATATACTGCACTCTCACACTGTTCAAACTCACCTTGCTGAAGAGTTGTTTTTTCTCCTGAATCTTGTCCTGCAGTTCACTGAGTTCAGGATCATTGCTCAGTCTCATCTGTTCTTTTTGTTCTTCCTTCAGTCCATCCTGCTGATTTTTGGTGATGGTCAAATCTGCCTCATTCTGTTTCTGCTCAGGCAGTTTAACCATGTCTTTAAGATGGATTTTCTACAAGCACAGAACAGACTGCCTTTTCCTTTTTTTTATTTTTTTAAAATTATTGTTTATAGAAATGCAATAACTGACTAATAAAGCTGCACACTCTATTATTCAAATAGCATATTGTATACAGTATGTACAGTATAGCACAAATGAAGTGTATGATGTTTGAATCTCACATCTGCATCCTGGATGTAGTTTTTGTGGAGCTTTTTAAAGTTCTCCTTCAGCATCTTTGGCTGCTGAATGAAGCCTGAGCAGGTTTTGATGTCGTCCTTCATCCTACACACCAAAGTCTTAATGTCTTTGACCTGGGGAAACCAAATCATCACATACAATGGCAAAAATGGTTATGCCGTTTATCTTTGTCTACTTGCCCAATCCTGGCACTGGAATAACGAGTCATTTAGTTCGTCAAAAATATATTTAAATAGGAGTTATTATGCAAGCAACTTGGAATTAGAAAACTTTTTTCTCTGTCCAGGACTTTATATTGCCCTTTGGTTGCATGCATCAATGGATGTTTGGAAGTTTATCTAAATATCTATTATTAAGCATTATACAAAGAATGTTGTGGTGAAACAAACCCTCTGCCTTTCTATACATAGCTCTTTCTCCTTCATGGTCAGCTTCTGCCTCAGGTCAAACATGCTCTCCATGTTGTTGATGACCTCATCTGCTTTAACCTCAGGCTATAATAAAAAAAAAAGTTCGTATTGAGATTTAATATACAGAGTTGTTTAATGCATGCAAGCATGTCAGAGTCTAATAAAAGGATTTTAATGTGTACTGTATATGCTAATGTCAGTACAGTACATCAGGCAAAAGCTTTGATCTCTATTAATCATACCTTCAAAAGGGTGGAGCTTTGTGCTGGTTGAATGTTGGCATCCACAGCCAGTTTCTTCTCTGGAGTGACCACCATTGTCTGCTGTTGTGCCTTCGGCATGGTGTGATCTTTCACGACCGCAGTCTTCGCTCCGACTCTCACCTAGTGCAGCCATCTCACTTAGTCAAGTATACAGTAGGTATAAAGAGCTTGTGTGGATATGTGCATATACAGTATTTATGGTGTGTGTGTGCAATAATCTCACATCTGCTTCCTGGATGTAGCTTTTATAGAGCTTTAGAACATTCTCCTTCAGCAGCGATGGACACTGAATGAAGCTTATGCAGATTTTTATGTCTTCCTTCATGCTTTCCACCAAACTCTTTATGTTTTTGACCTGAGCAAAAAAAAAAACATCACACACGATGGCAACGGTGGTTAAACTGTAATGCTTACTGTTTTAAACACCAATAATATGAGTAATAACTCCATCGGCACTTTCATACCAAGTCCTCACTTTGTCAAAACACTATTAAATAAGAACTAAGGAATTAAATTTTCTCTTTTCCACACAGAGATCCTTGTTACTAATTTCCCGTTGTCACTAATTCCCCAGTAAGCAGTGAGCTCCATGTGCTTTGTTCTAAATACCTATTATTAACCATAAACAAAGCGTACTGTAGTGAAACATACCATCTGTCGCTCTGTAGACAGCTCCTTTTCATTCATGGTCAGCTTGAGCCTCAGCTCAGATATGGTCTCCATGTTCTCCATGTTGATCTCTTCAAATCTGTTCTGCAGTTGCTTTAGAAAAAAAAATTTGATAATACCATTATATAAGAAAATGTTATACTTAGGTTGTGATGAAGATTTAAAATAGTTTATATACTGTATACTCCATGCAAGCAAGTATATTAAGGTCTAATATTAGAAGTATGTGTTCATGGGAATCTCAGATATAACCTGAGTGAGTGATCTAAGGTGCTCCTAACTATGAACACAAATAAAAGAATCAAAATTTAAGAGTTAATTAAGATATCCAACTTACCATTAAGACCTTGGAGCTGTATGATTGCTGAACATTGGCTTCCATAAACTGTTTATGCTCCATCAGCCTGATGTGATCTTGCACAACCCCAGGCTTTGCTCTGAGTGCTACCTAGTGCAGTCATCACACTCACTCAGATATAGGTATACAGTGTGTGTGTGTGTGTGTGTGTGTGTGTGTGTGTGTGTGTTTATATGTTCGTTAATCTCACATCTGCTTCCTTAATGTAGCTTTTGTGGAGCCTGATGAAGTTCTCCTTCAGCTGGCATGGCTTGTGGATGAAGCTTAAACATTCTTGAATGTCAGCCTTCATCCTCTGCACCAAAATCGTCATTTTTGTGGCCTGAAGAAATGAAGACAAACAATATTACCTATGGTGAATCAATCAGTAAGGAGGCTAACAAAACACAATTAAATTAAGGCACTGTTGTTTTTTTGTTATTTTGTTTTGCCCTCTTGTGAGTCTTCCACACTCTGTAAAATTTATTTTAATTAACTTTTTTTGAAAACATACACATATTTTACACCTTTTAATCAGAAGTGAATCTTTATTCTCATAGGGCTGCTTTCAGGGGACCAAACAAGTGAAAGTTAGATGGAACAGGATCAGAACTATAGGGAGGATACTTTAACACCACAAAATGATGTTTTTGCAGAGTGTTGACAATGTGTGCAGAAGTATGCGGACGTGCATCATCATACAAGATCACAACACACTTGAATAGCAATCTTCTGAATTTAATCCAAAGTTTAGGCTTTTATCAGCTCTTCAATAAATATCTCAGACTAACTTTTTCCTAAAAATGTTTCCAGACTGGTCCTAAAGAATCCCAGAAAACTGTAAACATTGATGAATGTTCCAGCTGATGGTTGACTTTCAACTTTTCCTTGGTTAGCGACATCCTCTGGCATTTACTCTCAGGCTCGTGGTGAGGAATCCATGTCTCTAATGATTCTACCATCCTTAAAGGTATCCATAAAAGTTTTTTTTTATGATCTTCCATGAGTTGTTTTGGCACCAGGTACACCCTCAAACTGCAGTAAAATGAATCACTGCATCCTGCTCTGCATGCTGTTTTGCACCACAGTTACAAATGAATTAGTGCCACATGTTGCCACTAGCACAGCAGTGACTGGGGAGAGGGTACCTTGAAAGGAAAGCGCTGATAAGACATTGTCCAAAGTCTTCAGGTATAGGCTCCAAGCCTTCCTTGAGTCTGTACAGAATAAGCGGTATAGAAGATGAATGAATGATGAACGATGTATTCTGTCCCGGACCCTGGTCACCGGTTTCATATTCACCCATTATCATTTACCATATACGTACATTTTATTGTAAGCTTGTGAAGTCTTATTGTACTTCAGCCCCATGCTTGTCTACCGATGATTCAACTACTTGTTACAAAGAAGTACAAGAAAATTTCTAGATTATTATTATTAATCACGATTCTTTGTGCTTAATGCAGTAAAACATACCTTGTTCCTCTCCATGTACAGCTCTTGTTCTTGATGTTTCAGTTCCTGCTCCAGGTCATGTATTGTCTTCCTTTTTTTGCTGTCAATCTCCGCTACCTTAGCCTCGAGCTGAAGTTAAAACACCTTCTGATCAGCTACCTAATAATAATAAAACTAATAATGATAATACTCACTCACTCACTCACTCATCATCTATAACCCTGGACAAGGTGCCAATCCATTGCAAGGCACATACAGTACATGCTCATTCACACACTACAGGCAATTTGAGAATTCCAATTATTCTAATCTGCATGCCATTTGGACTGTAGGACGAAACCGAAGTACCTGGAGGAAACCTACCACGCACAGGGAGAACATGGAAACTCCATGCACACAGACCTTAAGGCGGGAATCAAACCGGGACCCTGAAGGTCAAGGCGCTAACCAGTGCTTGACAGTGCTTGATAATATTATTATTAATAATAATAATAATAATAATAATAATAATACCTGACTGGACCCCTGGCACTGTTCCTGTAACTCTTCTTTTAATTTCCAGAACTGTACACACAGACAAGCACAAACGTTAAGTATTAATCTGTGAAGGTGTGTCAAATCACATCACGAGGATACGAATTTGAAAACGTGGCCAGGCATTTCCATGCTGCTCACACACCTTGTTCTCCATGAGTTTCATTTCTTTTTCTGACTTCGCTTTGCTCTTCGTCTCTGCCTGGAGCTTCTGTTCATACTGAAGGATAACATCTTTGTACTCTGAGTCGATGTTCTTTTCCAGTTCCTTTATCCTCTTCTCAGCTTGCTGCAACTTATTCTCTTGCTGTAAAGCACAAACCCTACAAACGTTTAGGTCCTAAAGCTTAAATAAAAATGGATCCTTATCCTCTTACCAGAGTCTAAGAGTAAGCATTCGGAGTACAATGTCCACCTATATGTTCTATTTGAATATAGAATTTAAGCTACTTGTATACTATAACAATAATGATCAGAGGCATGGTCTGGAGATGACAGAACAGCAGTGTAACATCCTTACGTCATGGAGCCTGTCATCAAAGTGCCGTTTCATATACATAGTGCACTGGTAATTCATTTTCTCCTGCTCGTTCAGTATCTCCATATAGTACTGCTGCATGGCCAGCATGCTCTTTTCCAGCTCTTCATAATTCTGTCCCTCCTTCTCAGCATTCAGCTCCTACAGTAATTACATAATATGGCTATCTGAGATCATGTGATACATATTCCATCAAGCTATATATTGATTACTCAAGATATAAAGTTCTAACCTGGATTTGGCTTTTTAGAGCCTCGATCTCCTGGCAGAAACTTTGTCTGATTTCGTTAATTCTGTGCTCATGTTCCTGCTTTAGCAGCGCCACCTGATTGTAAGCATCTGGGTGTATGCGCTGTTTCTGGAAGATAAACAGAGAAAACTAAAAGTCAAACAAAGCAAAGCTGGGAAATCATACTTGGCTTGGAGAAGATCTTCCACCAAAAATGAACCAGGGACCCAGGAGCTGTGAGGTCGAGGTAGCAGTTCTACCCAATCTCCCTATTGAGAAATGTGGTAGTATAAGTGAACTCTTATTCCATCAGTTTCACATTGAATACCTGCTTCTCCAAAAAATCTTTGGTACAGAGGACCTCCTCCATGTCTGCAGTTTCTTTCCACATGCTTAAAGTGCATCCCCCCTGGTCATTGATTATCCAGATGTGGAAGGAGCCATCAATTGAGGCAGTCAGCAGATACTGATCATCAGGTGTGATGGCCATCTGTGTACAGAGTGAAAGAAAAATGAGATGATAAATCGTTCACTGAGGACAAAGCAAACATTGTGAAAATAACTCCTGGTGTATCAGGATGTTTTTTTTTAGTCATTACTGGTATTACGACACTATGGTAACATACACACATACTTTAGCGATAGAAGCGGAATCTGCCTGATACTCTATCCAGGATTTCCCCTCTTCTACTGGGTACTGCAGCACTTTCACAGAACCAGCAGCCGTTCCAGCGAAGACTGCTTTCCCCGAATGAGTCATGGAGATGACGGTGCAGTCCACCTCATCTGTACTTTTTGGTACAAGCTGCAGTGCCTGGTAAAGAGCAGAACAAGACGGTTTATGGTACAGAATATAGTACATAGTACTATACAATCTGTGTAGCTGAGTTGCTTTATAATTGTAAATTTAGCCACCTTACTCAGTTTTTACTTGCCTCTTTTTCTTGGAATTCTTTCAGCGTGAAATCGCTGCCTATAGCGAGAACATTCCGAGTGTCAGGTGAGAAGATGGCATCCACGAATGTACATGATGTCTCTGTGCTCACAGTCTCGTAGGGGCCGATCACAGCCTTCCATGTGTATGAGGAGATGTTCAGAACTTTCCATACAAATACAGCGCCATCCACCCCGCACGACACCAGATGGTCATCTTCGCTCCACTTCAATGACTTTATCTGAAGTCATATCAAGGTATTTGAGTTACTGTTATTTATTTGTGGTCTTAATGTTTCAAATGTGATTTTTTTTTAACCCTTCTGCAGTCAGGCCCTGTGGGAAAGAAACCTACTGACCTTTTCAAGGTGGCCCTTAAAGTCCACACAGTTGCCTGTTCTGACATGGAAGACGCTTATCAAATTGTCGATGACAGTGGCAAACATGTTGCCATCATTGTTGAAGACACACTGTGGACACATGTACATTGAACACACCTTTATTTTATTTATTTTTTTATTTATATTTTGTTTATAATAACTTTCTGCTTAAATTTCAGATTTATTAAAGTATTATGAGATCTAATATATGGAAATTTATTGATAACATACTCGTGGTCCCTTGTGTGTACAGTATACACATATGACTGTATAATTTAAGTTAGTGAACACCCACCACACTGCAGTTGAGTATGTTGAACTCCTTCACAGTGCGGAATCCGTCAACCAACATGTTCATGAGGCAGACTTTATCGTTAAAGCACACCAGCAAGGACAAGCCATTTGGGTGCAACGAGATGCATTTTGGCTCTTCTGGAAAAGTCTTGTTGAGCTCCAGAATACTGTACAGAAGAAGAAAAAAACTTTATTCCTTTTCTGTCTATCATTTTTACTCATCTTTCATAAAATTAAATTTGAGCAAGATGATGTGTGAACATTATAAAGCATTTATAGGTCTTACTTGGTCTTGTAGTTCCAGACGCGGATGGAGTTGTCCTTAGAGCACGTTGCAAAGAGGGGTTTGGATAAACAGGTGGACAGATCGTTGATGCTCCAGGGGTGAAACAGGAAATCAAAGTCGGCCCGATTGTCCTGCAATGAAGTCACATTACAGTGAAAATACTGTTTGGAATGCCTTTTGTTATTCTATAACAAGGTGTACATGGCTTTCTTTATCATTATAAACCCAGCACACCCCTCGTTGACCTGTTACCTGACTGATCTCAGTTGAGGTGATGCTGAAGTGATAGACCTGGCCCTGGCATGTGCTTATGGCCAGCGTCTGCTCTAATGGACTCATGCACACCGCGGTGATCTCCTGCAGCTCTGGTTCACTGCTGCACAGGTCCTCAGGGATCTGTGGAACAAAAGGACTCATCTTTTAGTGAATATTTAAATAAATAACTTTTTTAAGTTTCTAGTTTAAGAATGCACTTACTCTTATTTCCATGGTGCTTGTGTAGTCACACTTCTCTGTTTTTTCATAAAGACACACCACTGGTCCAGCTGCACAGACAAAGCCTTTAGAATATGTTGTAATAGCAGAGATACGTTGCAGTGCAGGTATAGACGAAGTGGACGTGTCCTGGTCCCCATTCTCTTCTTGACTGTTGAGGGTCAGAATGAAAAAAAACATATTGTTGGAAGATACAAGCATTGCGACTTGATGTTATAGAGCTTCTCTGGATCTCTCCTTATTGCTACCTCTGAGAAGAAGTCCTCTTCAAATTGTGCCGGTTTCCAGCCTTCAGCATCACCAGTTCTCCTGTTTCTTTCCCTAAGATGATGCAGTCCTCAGACATCCATGTATGGGAAGAGACGTTTTTCAAATCTGTAAATGAGCCTGTCCGATTTATTGACTCATTCTCCAATTTGAAGATCTCGAAAACAGAATTTCCGGTCACACAAATCTGGGTGTTGTCTTTCGGATTAAAGCTAACCTAGGATTGAGAAAATGCAACCATCTCTATAAAAACTTTTACTTAAAATTCACAACTTGAAATTGTTTTTGTGTCTAAGGCAAATGAGACGCAGGGAGACATTTATGTGACCATCAGATGTGGCTTAGCACACTGTCAGTATGAACAGAAACACATACCACAATGTTGTACATTACAAATCTAGCAACAATAAACATTATTAAATAAATAATGATAAGCAAAGACAACTTGTCTTTATCTACAACCATGTGATATTCAGAGTTTTTACCTGACTAACAAATCCAGCACTTGTGCTCTTCACAGTTGCAATGACCTCATTATTCTCCCAATCCCAGTAGAAGAGGGTCCATTTAGGTTCTCCAGACTGGCCCACCAGGTACTTGGAGTCAGCAGAAAAAGCCATACAGACAAACTCATGGTTGCTGTCGTCTGTTAGTACCTGCCTCTTGGAGCAGTGTTCGCACTGAAGGTCATAGACAGTGATGGTAGTGCGTTCTCCACGCTCAGACACTGCCAAGTAGTGCCTATCAGGGCTAATAGCCAGTGCCTTTATGCTCTGTGGCCCCTCTTGGTATGGCATTGAACCTATGTGGAAAAGTATTTAGGTGCGAGGATTGCACTATGGTTGAATTTACCTTATAATTATTATCCTAAAAAACCTGACATTTTAACTCCTGACATGAAAACTTGGGACAACAAACATTTGTTACTTAAGTAAAGAGAAAAAGTGACAGTTTCACCGATGGTTGTGTTTAGGAAAAGCATGTTTAAACAAGACAAATAGATTCTTCCTCTCCCACCTACCCAGCTTCCACCCCCAGCCTTCTCTGGGTTTTTACAGGTACATACATCTTTTACCCTTATTCTCTGAGAAGGTGAAACTGTAACAATTTCTTTTATTTAGATTTAAAAAATAGAGCTAAACCTTGCAGCCCACTAATAGCTACTGAAGGAGAGCTATCTGATCAGGCAGGTTGGGGGTTCAAGTCCCAGCCATGTCATGTTTTTAACTATATTGCGGGGAAATTATCAAGAAGATTATCATATAAGAGCGATGTCACCAGGTGTATATGGGGAAATAACATTTGATTTTGTGAAAGTGTATGTCTAAAAGAAGAGTGACACAGAGGGAAACTGAGTAATGCCAAAATGCGTGCCAAGAGAGGTAGTTTAACGTGTTAGAATGTACATTTTGAAGACCTCTAAGGCTCATGCAAAAGGGCACCGTGCACTTGGGAGAGAAAAATCACTGTCATATTGAATTTTTCTGATAGTTTATTGGATAGATGTTTAGGATGTTTTTTGTGTTATTTTTAAATATCACACAGGAAGTGACACTCTCAGCACTCAGCAGGCATACCTGGGATGAATTTTGTCCATCGTTGGTGTATGTTATAGCACACACAGTTGTTTAGGCTTGGGAAAATTATGGTTTTCTCATCCAAAAACAGCAAGTCCTTTATTCTTTCTTGGCGCACGCTGTAAATGTGGTGAGGTTTCAGTTTGACCGTCATGATCGGATTTTTTTCAGAAAAATACTCTGAAAAAAAAATTACATTAGTTATGTCAGTAACTGTGACTCAGTGTGATAAAAGTCAGCTGCTTTAGGAATAATTCAGTTTTTGTTCCAAAATTCATTAAAAAACAGATAAACAAACAACCCATTATTTAATTACCTTTCTATTTCTTTTGAGCGATGAGAGTTTGGACAAGCTGAGATCTAGTCTTGAGGATGCAACTTTACTATGTTATTAATTCTGACTTTTATTTCTTTTTTTCATCCAGTCAGCGGCAAGCGTCACTTTGCCTATGGTATGTTAGGAAGAAAGCTTCACACATTAAAAGCAAAAAAAGTAGATAGATCCAATCACTAAGACCAGAGTCCAAATTGTAATGAATAACACTGCATCTAAGAGGAAAGAAAAGTTCAAATAAAAAAAGGTCAGAATTGTGAGAAAGATAGATTTGCAAGTTGAGAATTAACGTCTGAATTCTGATAAATAAACGTATAGCCCCTTATAACTTATTACTAAGCCCACTTTTTAAATGAAGCAAAAGCAAACTCCAACACACACATGTCACATTTGTTTAGTGGAAATAAAGACAAAGTGTGAAATCTAGCCAAGCAAACTCAGGAGAGTTTATTAAAACACCCACAGTGCAATGTCTCCCCCTTCCGACGGGATCCGGTATTACAAGATTACCATGTTTAGTTTTGCGGGACGGCAGGAATCTCCAACTATTGCGGTTTTTATCTGTCAGATATATATTTTTAAAAAATAAAAATGACAAGTGTGGGTACGGATAAAAAGTTACATTCTTTTGATTTTAAATGCGCTTACCTGTAATTCTGAACACGAGATTAAATGTTAATATTTTACTATTATATTAAATCATCCTGACGCCTATTATCACTCAATAATAGCGCGGTTGCCTAGCAACACCCGTGACGTCATCACACTGAGCCGATTTTTTGATGAGTCACTCACAGATGAATCGACTCATATCGACTCCTTCCGAAAAAGAGTCACTGGACCCTTTGGATTCTACAATTACAGTGTAATAGTAATATTAATAAAGAGTACACAGTTAACGTTACAGATGAAATCGTTAAAACCAACGCATTAATGTAGTGTCGGTTATATAATTACAGTATACATTGTTTATGAATATGAATCATTTGCTTGAGAGTCACAAGAGTCGGTGCTGAGTAGTTTGATTGTTTAAAGCTGAAAGATCATCATGTAGGGTTTATTTCTTCCCATACTGGTCAAATTAATGTGTTTTTTTTTTTAACGTTTTTTATTGTTATTTATAATACAACACTATAGCACCGAGGGCATCAAATTGACAAATTTCCCACTTTCAATAAGAAAGCCAGTCATTTTGTTCAGAACCTATGATGTTTTATTCAAGCAGCTCTTTCCCAAAATTTTGGGTAAATTATATATATATATATATATATATATATATATATATATATTTTTTTTTTTTTTTTTTTTTTTTTTTAAAGGAATACAGCAAGGAAATTAGGTGTATTTTTATATTTTTTAAAAGACAGAACTGTGAACTCTGACCTGTAAAAATCGTATAGAGTACAGTAACTGGTGTAAGTGAATAAGTAATGCTATTTGTCAAAACTCTGGAATTTTACTGTCCATGATTAAGTGTCCATGAGCAACAAGCGTTTTTATTTTACAAGTGTTTTTATTTCTTTTGTGCGATGAGAGTTTGGACAAGCTGAGATCTAGTCTTAAGGATGCAACTCAATTTTTTTTACAATTTGCATCATCAAAAAAACTGCATGGTGAAAGACAGATCCTCCGCATGGTTAAAGACAGTGTGTGTGTGTGTGTGTGTGTGTGTGTGTGTGTGTGTGTGTGTGTGTGTGTGTGAGAAAGTGTTGTTTTAAAAATATCTAACAGTGCCTGTAACAATGTAAGGAAGAAGAAGAAGAAGAAGAAGAAGAAGAGAGAAGGAAGAAAAGAAAGAAAGAAAGAAAGAATGAAAGAAAGAAAGAAAGAAAGAAAGAAAGAAAGAAAGAAAGACAGGAAGAAAGATTTGACAGTCTGTTGGATGAGAGAACAATGGTTGGAGTATTCAGTGTAATAAATAAATCATTGCTTGCATTATTTGTTTAAATATTTTAAAGAAATTAATTTAATAAATGTTTTTTCATTCTTCTTATTGATATGATTCTTATTGAACCCGGGCCTTTGCTGTGTCAGATGAGAAACCTATCACTGAGCTACCGATGCCCCCACACTAGGGAAAAATTATTTGAAAAATATATAATGATTAACTATAGTTAAGTATCTAAATGAAATGTTTATAAATATCTAACCATTCTAAGTATTTAAATGGTTTAGCAAATAGATTCTAACACGAAACGTGTTGTTCAGTCCAGCTCCAGCAGGTGGCGGTAAAGCAACTACAAGCTGACTAAAAGCCGAAATGAAACCTCATAGAAGAAGAAGAAAAGGCGGAAGTAGTAGTAGTTGTTTTGATTGAGCCGGAGTTCCTCTCAGTAGGAGTTGTTAAGGTAATTCATGTAGCTCTTATATAGATTCACTCTGCTGTAATGTCGATTTGAAACATATACAGTGTGAAATATAAATTCAGTCATGGTATTTAGACACACTTGACTCGGAGAGCTAATATTTTAATATTAAACTAAGAAAGAGTGAAACAGTATTCCTCTTTAAACTGCACACTCCTCCAGGAGACATGTGCACAGTGTGTGTGTGTGTGTGCGCGCGCGTGCGTGTTCTGCATCAAATGTTTGAGAGTCATGTGTTTAAAAAAAAAAAATGAAAGCTGAGTTTTAGGATTAAATCATGTGCATCTTCATGAATGTGCTGATTATTTATATATATATAAATATATATATATTATATATTATATATTGTGTTTAAGAGCAACACTATGTCTGTGTTTAGACTGACTGGGTTATTTTTGCTTTCAGCAGATCATTGAAGAGGTTCGTGACCCTTGGAGATGCTTTTACCTTTTTCTGAAAGTGAAACTATAATTGTGTTTTAACTATAAATCCTGAGATTTCAGGATTCCTAGGGATTTGCCTCTTGGATCATCCAACTTCTTTGGAAATCAGGCGTTTCTTTTTGAGTTTTTTAATTTCTAGGAATGACTTAAGACAGGGTTGTTCCCATCTGAAATCAAACAACACGCAACACTCCTTA
Organism: Clarias gariepinus; assembly: GCF_024256425.1. Lineage (NCBI taxonomy): Eukaryota > Metazoa > Chordata > Actinopteri > Siluriformes > Clariidae > Clarias > Clarias gariepinus. The sequence goes on along the minus strand of NC_071101.1, from coordinate 45,931,075 downwards.
TATTGGCAAGAAAGTTACATTTTACGGTACACATTATTAAAATTGGTCACTAGGGACGGGGCTTGGGATCATTTCAAATTCTGAAGATGATAATTAAAAATGATAAATCAACAATTTATGTGTCAGGTACCCAACCATACAGAGTATATTATATGTGGTGAAATGCTTATACGCCCTAAAAAAGACCTAAAAAAAAAAAAAGTTGAAAAAACAGAAAGACAGAACGATGTTACTGCACTGAGAAATGTAAATTTTAAATAAAAAAGTCTGGTCATTGCAATGTAAAAATGTGCAAAGTTGCAATAGTACAAAAACAATTTAAATAGGAAAATATCAAATAAACAGATTATATGTATAAGTTAAACAGGATATGAGTTATAACAGTATGAGTGGAATGACATGATGTGTGTGCTGGCAGAGGTGTTATTGTCCATGATTTACTCTTGATTTACTCTTGAATTTGATGCAAATACAGTTATTCAGTAATGAATTGCAGTTATGATTCGTTATGAATCTCGATTCTTTTGTGTGGTGATTCACTTATCGTCTGGTTTTCAGTGTAATTGGCCTTGACCGGTGATCGTACGATTTACCTCAGATTTAAATGATTCTGTACCGAGCGCAGAAGCGTCAGAGTGGGGCAACAGATACACATTTTATGGTGGTACATTATCAAAAACAGAGCCTCATATCTGCCTTTTTCTCCAAACTCTGTGAGTGAATAAGTTTCAAACCCACTTATTATATACAAACACACACCAGTCTCACAACACCGCCAGAGCAAATTAGTGAAAAATCTTGGATGTTAGAAGCCCTGCATGCCCGTGTGCTTGCAGCCGCTCAACCCGCGAAACCACTGTCGAGTTGAGGTTTGGAGGCGTTTGAGGCGGTAAAACATCACAGTTTATTTATAATCCTACAGGTGGCACACTCTGAACTATTTATAAATTTATGTCCTGTGTGGTAGGAGTGAATAATTTGCTAAGTTTGTTTCGAAATAATGATTGTGGTGGATGACAAAGATACGTGCTGCTCAGTTAAATGTTTAACTCTTGTATTTGAAGTTAGTTGTTTAAATTGTTTAAATGATGCACTTTTTTAAATAAGAAAACTAATGTTATAGCACTAAGGAAGGGGCTACATTTAATTACTCGTTAAACAAAATCAGGAGGAAATGCAACATCGAATCAGGATACTTTTAAAATTGTAGAATCACAATTTTAATCGAATCAGCACCAAAGTAGCTGTCCACTGTACGAGCCTCTGGAGACAGTGTTATGATCTGGGGTTGCTTCAGTTGCTCATGCAATAAAATGTGGCAATAAAATGAAGTTAGCTGACGACCTGAATGTAATGAATGACCAGGTTATCACAACTATGGAGTTTTTGCTTCTTCCGTAATAGCTCGGCCATATTCCAAACTTGGAATGGTTCCCCTGAGCATAAGGAATCATTTTTACACTTGAACCGAACGCTAAATCAAGATAGCGTACTGTTTAAAATTTTTCAAATTACTGTTTTTTTTTTCTCAGACACCCTAGAGACAAACAAGGACACGATGCCAACGAGGAACTCCAGTAGTCATCAGATGACTGAGGTTCATCAGTGCTCGCTGTGTAGAAAGAGTTTTTCCCAGTTGTGTAACCTTCAGCAACACCTGCGCGTACACACGGGAGATAAGCCGTACGACTGCTCCCAGTGCGGGAAGAGCTTCTCTCAGTCTAGTAACCTTCTGCAACACTTGCGCACTCACACAGGAGAGAAGCCGTTCAAGTGCTCGGAGTGCGGGAAAAGTTTTTCCTTGCTCGGAAATCTCCAAAAACACCTCCGCGTACACTCGGGGGAGAAGCCGTATAAATGCTCGGAGTGTGGGAAGAGTTTTTCCCAGGTGGGTAACCTCAAGCAGCACCAGCTCATTCACACCAGAGAGAAGCCGTATCATTGCTCCGAGTGCGGGAAGAGTTTCAACCGGCGGGACACCCTCAAACAGCACCAGCACATTCACACCGGAGAGAGGCCGTACGATTGCTCGCAGTGCGGGAAGAGATTTAACCAGCGAAGCGCTCTTCAGCAGCACCAGCGCGTCCACGCCGAAGAGAAGCTCTACGAATGCTCGGAGTGCGGCAAGCGTTTCAACCACCATAGCGGCCTTCGGCAGCACCGCCGCATCCACACCGGAGAGAAGCCATACAAGTGCTCACAGTGCGGAAAGAGTTTCTCCCAGCTAGGACATTTTCAGCAGCACCAGCGATACCACACCGGAGAGAGACCGTACCACTGTTTGGTGTGCGCGAAAAGCTTTAATCGGCAGAGTCACCTCCGAGAGCACCAGCGCATTCACACCGGGGAGAAGCCGTATGACTGCGTGGAGTGTGGGAAGAGGTTTAATCAGCAAGGTGCGCTCAGGCAGCACCAGCGCATTCACACTGGAGTCAAGCTCTACTACTGCACGCAGTGTGGGAGGGGCTTCAATCGCCAGAACACTTTTCAGCGACACCAGATTATTCACGCCAGGTAGAAGGTATCATTTAGAAAAACAGCTTTGAAGAGGCGTACCGGGAGGAAAACCAAGGCTTGATCTAGGACACGAGTACCAAGAGCACTCACTGCCTTCGTACGGCAACCAGAGGAGTATTTTTACATGAATTACAAGAACCTGCGTGCACATTGCTACCCAGGTGCATCATTTTACCCCCGAACTCCAACTGCAGATAACACTATGGCCCATTTCATTTTTTTATTTTTTTCCCAGACAACCATTATTCATGTGGGGGTTTTTTTTTTCTACTCTGTGGTGTCAACATGAACAATAAACACTACTGTCAAGATTTCCATGACGCTCTCTCAGGAAGAAAACAACTAGTTTCATCACCAAATGCGTTCTCTTTTTTTTTCAGCACAACACACAACCTGATGCTGCCCACTGCACCACTTGCACGTTACAGAAACTTGCCTAAGAATTATTGCAGCATCCTCTGACCTTGCTTCAAGCCATTTTTACATACTTGGGCTGTTAAAGGAGTTCCTGGGAGGCCAGCGTTTCAGACATGAAGCAGACATAAATATACAGAAAAATACAGACAGAAAAATAAATTTAAAAAAAAAAAAAAAAAGAGTTTTTACTCTTATGTTTCTGTTCTGTTCTAATGTCCTGCTTTAACTTGAACACACCTCATAAATATAGTTAATTGGGGCAGGGGTAAAAGAAAAAAAAACACAATTGAAAGGTTTGCTGTGGTTAGAGAACGCATTATTTTAGAGGTATTAATGAATATGAAATGTACTTACTAAACGATAGACTAGTGATAGATTGGATGGATTTATGATTTGGGAGCTTTTTCAAAACAAGGTTTATTGTATATGTTTTGTGAAATAAATATTAAATCATGCGTCAAATGTGAAGATAACAAAAATAATAAATGACAAGAATATCAACTTTGTGATTACCTGGGAAAATGTCTTTTTTTTTTTTTTTTAAAGACATTTTGGTTGTCTGTTTGCCACAATTCCAATAACACAGTTTCCAACTAATGCCCTAAATTCAATAATCTAATAATGTTTCCATAGTGACAAGTTAATTTGCCAAGCGATATAATCTAATAAATGGATTAATGAAAACTTTTTTTTGCAAAGAAAACATAACCTTAACATTTGTATTGAAGGATTTACTCTATATGGTTTCTCAGTCACATGACAAGGTAAAGAAATTAAAATTAGATGAAATGTATGTTCCATAACAGCATATAAAAGTAATAATGTCATTTATTAATAAATAAGAAGGTGTAATTGTTGGACGATTGCTGTGGTGTGAGAATAATAAAACACTTCCGTGCTGCTGCAGATAAAAAGCCTTGGTGTGGTAACAAGAAGTTGCTTTACACATCTTTACTGTGTGTATCATATAATGTTCATGTTTTTCAAACACATTTATGTGCAAACACATTCAAGGACAAATTCTTGGGATGTTTTGTTTTCTTTCTGAATAACTTAAACAATACACAAGAGGTTTGTACATTTATGTGTAACAATTAAAAACTTTAAAACATTAGAGATGAGGAAAGAATAATTCAGTGTTGTATCGTGCTTCTTTTTTGTTGTAATTCATGTATTGGCACGCTAACTACAAAATGTATTTTCTTATTTGTATTATCTTTTTTTTTATATTATTATTTATTTGTTCGTATTTGAGGTGGTAGAATGTTGCAGGTCCTCTATAATCCTGCAGATGGAACACTCTAAACTATTCCCACATTCGCAGGCAGCACAGGATCCTGTGGAATTATTTAACTGTTTAAAATTTGAACAAAATAATAATAATAATAATAATAACAATAAATCAAGATATTTGTAAAATTGTGATACTTACAGTATAGAAGATCAATACAGGTCGAATCAGCACCTACGTTTCGAGATAATATCGTATCGGGTGGCACTGGTGATTCCCATCAATAGAAAACAGTACTGTATACTGTTAAAATGACTAAAATAGAAATAAAATGAAATGTGTTTTTAGTTTGTCAGGAATCAGTTAATATAATGAAGAAGGATCATGTTCAGAGGCATTATGGAACAGAACAGGTCAGAACAACTCCAAACCTGCAGAGCTTGTGGGATGTTCCTGGTCTGCAATGGTCAGGACATACGAATCGTGGTTCAAAGATGGAGAACCGGTGACAGGGTGATGGGTCGCTGATGCAGATGGAAAGTGAAAAATAGCCCGTTTAGTCCAATCCAATTGAAGAGCTGCTGTAGCTCAGACTCCTGATAGAAAGTTGTCAGAACACACAGTGTATTACTGTTTTGGTTGGGAAAAGTGGGACCTACTCAATAGGCAGGTGGTCATAATGTTATCTCTGATCAGGGTATAAACCATGTGGAGCTGATGATGGTGCCAAAAGCAAGAGCACAGTAGCCATTAGACCTTGGTCAACATGTTTACACAGCATGTTTACAGAGAGAGAGAAGCTGAAGCAGAAGTGAGTGAACTGCGTAAACTTACTAAACACAAACTCCTACACTCAGATCTGCATAAAAGAAAACATTGATGTGGATCAACCCCTTCTGTAAACACGGTAAAAGTAACGGATCCTTGCAGAAGCACATTTTTAAATAATTTTATGAAAATGCTGCTATTATGAAGTGTAGTTCCCACTCCTTCTCTTTCTCTTCACCCTCTGTCACACACAACAATAAAGCCACTCCTACTTATTGAAGAGAAAACGGAACACTCTCTCGCACTCTCTCTCTATTTTTAGGAAAATGGCCGAGGCAAAAATTTCAGTAGATCAGGATCAGTTCCTCTGTCCAGTGTGTCTGGATCTCCTGAAGGATCCGGTGACTATCCCCTGTGGTCACAGTTTCTGTAAGGTGTGTATTAATGGCTGCTGGGATCAGGAGTATCAGAACGGTGTCTACAGCTGTCCTCAGTGCAGAGACACTTTCACTCCAAGGCCTGTTCTCCGCAGAAACAACATGCTGGCTGAAGTGGTGGAGAAACTAAAGAAGAACCCCGAAGCCCAGGCTACTACCTGGTACGCTGGACCTGGAGATGTGGAGTGTGATTTTTGCACCGGGAGAAAACGCAAAGCAGTCAAGTCCTGTCTGATGTGTCTGGCTTCCTCTTGTGAAACTCATCTGAAACCTCATTATGAAGTTCCTGCTTTGAAGAAGCACAAGCTGGTTGAAGCCATAACACAGCTAAAGGAGAACATCTGCTCTCGACATGACAGACTCATGGACATCTACTGTCATACTGACAAGAGCTGCATCTGTTATATGTGTACCGTAGATGGACACAAAGGTCACAACACCATCTCAGCTGCAGAAGAACGATCTAAGAATCAGGTGAGAGATACATTTTATAGTCAATTTCTACAATTAAAATGTATTGATCGGTTTTTGTTGCAGACATTAAACATTACTAAACGTTAACTTATTAGCTGCTATTAATTAATAACATGATTTTACATACACTATACTCTCACTGAATTTGACCAGCCAACACCCATCATGTTATTATAGCAGATACATTAACTATACTAAATGATCCAGAAATAGATCAGTTCAACACAAGTAAACTCTAAACTGTAAAAAAAAAAAAAAAGTTATAATAAAAAGGCCCTTCAAAGTTTAGTAACAAGTTGCACAGCTTTTTTAAGTTTACTTAACTTTTAGAGAAATTTTCTGGCCAAACAAAATATTTTGCATTGCTATCTTTAGTTGATTCAACTTGCAGTGGGCTCAATAAATTATTTTTCTCTAGGGTTGACTTAGCCCCGTGGTTCTCAATGTGTGTGGTGTGCCCCACTAGTGGGGAATATGGACATGACAGGTGGGGCGCAATGAACGGGAGGGAATTAGTGGAAAATAATAGGAAAGTACCTATTTTAATTCATGCTTTTCTTTATTGACAATAAAGATTGGATACTCGAAACTAAACAATCACACGCAAAGAAATGGATCATAAATACAAGTAAATTAAAATAACATCAGAGAAAAAGTGGAACCATAGTGCAACAATAACGGTTTAACAGCGGCATGTTAATTGCAGAGGAACAATATATAAGGAAACATTCGGTATTATATATGTAATTTCATTTATTTCAATGTGTATGCTGATGTTTCTGTATTTTTGTTAAAAATTTATATTTTATCAGGCAGTACTAGTGTGGCATTTCTAGTTTCCAGTGTGGCAACAAAGTTGCTTTTTGATCCTTCAGGCGCTGAACAGAAGGGAAGATCAATCTCGTTCTACGCTTTTTTGTTGGTGTGCGGCATTTTGCGATTATCCCTCAATTATTCGTTGCCCCATAGAGAATAATGGTGTTTATGCTTTTAAACATGTATAATTTAAGGCGGATGTAGCTTAAAGACAATGTAGAGAGGAAATAAATGTGGGTATCTTATTTGCGGGTTTATTTACGCAGCTATTGAATTCGGAGATGAGAATATCAAACTAACTTTACCGCGGACACAAACCGGGTCAGTAGCGTACTGCATGTAGTGAGCGTAATGGGTACATTTGTTTCATGGACCACAAAAAAGCAAGTGATTCAGCACCATCAGCCTAATCAACCAAAAAGACAACATGATAAAGCCTATCTTGCGCTTGGATTCATGGTGGGGATGGTGGGGGCAGAGGAGAGACCGTGTGTGTTTTGTGTCTTAAACCACTGGCAGCAGACAGCACGAGACCCAACAAAGTAGGAAGACACTTAGAGACAACAAACCCCAGTCACGTTAATAAGCCACTCGAGTTCTTTGAAAGAAAGTTCTATATAAGTGACGAAGTTAGCCTGTTATAACAATTGCACGTGTATTTTATGTTTTGAACTTGGTGTTATTTGATCTTATTGGTTTAGAAATTGATATTTCAATAAATAGTAAACTTGGCAGATTTCGTTATCATTTTGTTGACAAGTGTGGCTTGAAAATTCGCCCACCCCCTTAAGTGGGGAAGGACAGAAATGTTTGAGGACCACTAACTTAGCCCAACCTTTCATCTACGCAAAAAATGTAAGTTGTCTCCCGTTGCAGCCCATTGATGTAATTAGTTCAAATGATTGTTTTTCTATAAAAACAATTTGGCCTATCCATACCCCATCAAGGGGAGACGCGGCTCATAAAATCATGTGACTGAATCTCAGGGATAGGTGTATCGCCTGCCACGTGGATTGATTCCCATACAATGCCCAAAGCGTTGTTTTTACAGTGAAGGAATGAACAGGCTACCCCAAAGTGAGCTATCAATCTGTCACCTTCCACAAGTTCTCTCCTAGCCCAAGTGGCGCCATCCTGTGACACAGGCAACTGTGACACAAATCAGTAGGAAGTTTAACCCAATCATGGAAACGAAGTTTGCTGCGTCTGGATGGCTAGTGTTAACCTCAACCCTCAACAGTGTAAACTGGACAGACAATCAACAAAGGAGAGACAGTTTTACAGCTTTACTCCACTGAAACTCACGCGGACCCCAGAACATGGGCGTTCTCCCGCCTTTTCTCTCCTTTGCTTAAGAATAAAGAGACATACCATCATGGACAATTTCAAAGACAATCATTTACAGTGTGCCAGTAGGGCAAATATATATATGCTTATATAGCATGCTTTATGTTTTTGTTTTATGTGTTTGTTATAACCTAGGAAATCAATGTTTACAACCCCATTCTGTAGATAAAAGTATTAATGAGTATGCAAGATATGGGATGTTTGATATTGAATAAAAGCTTGTTTTATTCAGAGAACATTGGTGTAAATAAAAAATTAGTAGCATAAACAGGGCTTATGCGAATATACTTAATAAAAATGCTTAAAAAATACTTAAAAATACGTTAAAAAATATCCTTTCAAAGTATTAAAAACCTCAGCAGGATGTTCCGCACCTGACAGACCAAACATTAGGCTAATGTACTGTATGCACAAAAAATTAACCCTTTAGCGCGTGGCTAAGCCCTGCAAAAAACATCTGATCAGAACAATCACCCGTGGGATGGTCAAAACCCCAAGGTCCAAACAGGTTCGTCACTCTTTCGCCATCACTCTTGTGCCCTTGCGCTTTGACCTGCGCTCACATGCTGCACCACCAAGCAATCGACTCATCCACTCTTCTCGACCCTCAATGAAACTTTGTGCCAGAACTCCAAAGTATTGCGACAAAGAAACCTTCCGGAGAACTTACAGAGTGTCGCCATTATTAACCAAGCAATCAACACGTCACAGAGGGCTTCCTTAAAAGATGTTACCCCAACAACAGCTCATCCACCCCGTGATTCAGCAGCCTCGTGATTCCCTTCGGCTGGAGGCGAACCACCGAGAAGAACTCTCATGTAATGCAAGTAAACAAAGCTTCATACCTTGCTGAAAATTGGTGAGTGATCTAAGCAGTAAAAATAAACCCAGGGCTCTGCTCTTGTGACTTTCTCAGATCTATTAACCAGAAATTTGGGGCTTCCTCAGGACTCAATCAAGTTTCACCCTCTAAACTGTATGTGTGTGTGTGTGTGTGTGTCCTAAGTAGCATAGTTTTATGTACCATAGAGTAGTTCAATAAATTCTTGTTCCTTTATGAAAAACCGTTGTCTTTGTCGTGTATTTTAAAGTTAAAAAATTTGCCCAGATCTTACATTACCTTGCTCATAAATTTAAAAGATTAGACTTTGTATTATCATTGTTGGCCACAGGATTAACAGAATTGGTAAGATACACTAAGTTGTGCTTAGACGGTGGACCGATAGAAGATAAAGTGTATGCTATAAATTGTAAATCAGTTTAATCAAATAAAAATTAATAAAATGAATCAGCTGAAACCCTATAACAGTTTAGCTTAGTTCTTATAAATACTCCATCGAACACCTCATAGTTTATGAATTCACATATTTTTGTTCACTGACAGTATAGTGTACCAGACATGCAAAAGAAATCCCAGCAGAGAATCCAGGAAAAGCAGAAGAAGGTGCAGGAGCTGAAACAGGCTGTGAACACTATAAAGGTGAGCAGTGAGCAGAGACAGAGCTGCTCCTAGAAACACAGACAACATGGACAACATGGAGACATTTAGAGTCGCAGTAAGGGAATGATAGATGAGCTTTAAATCCTGTGTGTGTGTGTGTGTGTGTGTGTGTGTGTCCGTGTCCTAACAGTTAAAAGCACAGACAGCAGTGGAGGACAGTGAGAGGATATTTACTGAACTGATTAGCTCCATGGAGAAAAAGCGCTCGGAGGTGACGAAGCTGATCAGAGCTCAGGAGAAGACTGAACTAAGTCGAGCTGAACGACTCCTGGAGCAACTGGAGCAGGAGATTGCTGATCTTCAGAAGAGACTCACTGAGCTGAAGCAGCTTTCACACACACACAATCACATCCAGTTTCTCCAGGTAACACTCACTGTCTGATCTACACACACAGCTGTTCCTCACACACTAACTGTGACCATTTTTTCATCTTGTACACAATTAGTTTTTCTTTCCATTTCTTTCTGCAGTGCTTCCAGTCTCTTTGTGATCCTTCTTTTTATAAAGACTCCAAAAACATTACCATCAATAAGAATCTCACATTTGAGAGATTAAATAAGCCTCTGACTGACCTGAAACAACGATTTGTGGAGTTCTGCAACAGTGAAGTAAATAAAATTCATCCACATGGTAAGAGAAGCTCTTTGACTAAGACATGAGTCTTTGAACTTTTTTGCAGCAAAGTAAAAATCTGAAAATGTTTTCGGCTTTGATTTCTTTTTTCATAGTTACAGCAGTTCAGCTGCTTATCTCCTTAGAGCCAAGGACCAGACCAGAGTTTATGCAATGTAAGTCTAACTTCCATACACTTAGCAGAGCAGTGAACACTGGGTGATGTTTTAGATTCTGTTCAGGAAGTAAAAGTCATGTCCAAAAGTTTTAATTCTAAAAAAAAAAAAAAAGATAATTCAATCATAGTGGGATTTCAGTACAAATACAGCCTCCGATTCACAACAACATATATTTTTTATGATGTCATTATTTATTTAACAAAAATTAAGCCAAATAGAAAAAAAACATGCAGACAATACTAAGTACTGTAACCCCGAATTCAATAGCTTGTAGATCCTCCTTTAGCAGCAATAACTTTAGTAAGTATAGTAGTGGAAGTAATTGTTTTCTGTTTTACTTTATCAGTATCTCACATTGTTGTGGAGGAATTCTGGTCTGTTGTTCTTTACAACATTGCTTCAGCTCATTGAGGTTTGTGGATGTCCATTTGTGCACAACTCTGGGTTGAGATCTGGACTTTGTCAAGCCTATTCCAAAACCTCATTTATTTTCTTTTTCAGCCATTCTGATGTAGATTCACTGGTGTGCTTTGGATCCTTGTTGTGTTTGTCTATACTGAGACCCACTATAATAAAATAATTCATATGTTTTTACACAAAAACACTTAGAATTAAAAGAGGTGGTATTTTACAACTTTTGTACATGACTGCATGTAATATGGCGACTACTACCCCCAAACCGCCCCCCCCACACACACACACACACTAACCTGTACACAGGATAAAGGGATGTAGACAGTGAGTAAGTTTACGTAATATGATACAGCATAACATAGGAAGAAATTGTACTCGAACACTCATTTTTTTTTTTTTTTGTATTTAGATTTCTGTCATCTGACTCTGGATCCTTATACAGCACATCATAACCTTCTCCTGTCAAAAGATAACAAGGTCGTCACAGGCTGTGAGACACAGCAGTCGTACTCTTCACATTATTGTTCATATGGGAATGATAGAGCGAGATCTCCAGAGAGATTTGACTACTACTGGCAGGTGTTGTGTTGTGAAAGCCTCAGAGAATGCTGTTACTGGGAGGTGGAGCGGGTCAATATGGGATATTTAGAAATATCAGTCTCGTATAAAGACATCAGCAGGAGAGGAGATGGTAAAGAGTGTGGGTTTGGATTCAACAATCAGTCCTGGAGTCTGGTGTGCTCTTCTTCCGCTTGCTCTTTCTGTCACAAGAACAATAAGACTGAACTCCAAGTCGCATCACCTTCTAAAGTTGGAGTGTATGTAGATACACATGCAGGAATTCTGTCCTTCTACAGCGTCTCTAATACTATGACCCTTCTCTACAGAACTCGCACCAAATTCACTCAGCCTCTATATGCTGGGTTTAGGGTCGGGTTAAAGTTATGTAATCATTCTTCAGGTAAACATTGGTAATCCGTTATTAAAAGGGGCTTTCAAGTCAAAGTGGGACTATTGTTTCTACAAAATAACAGAATGCAGTTTTAAGAGTAAAAACTAATTTATTTCTCTGTAAAATCCAACACTAATGCACTTATCCCAGCAATTCACTAGTGCTTGGATACCATCAACATAAAAAGTTTTCTCAGGATGCTAGAGCCATAATCTGACAGCCTGCTGCACAACACTGGCCTCCCAGAAACTTCTTTAATGGTCCAAACATGCGGAAATGGCTTGGAGTGAGGTCAGGACTGCACATGCCAGTAATTTCAAAATGCAAATGGTGCAGTGGGCAGTATGAGGTCGTGCATAGTCCCTTAAAAAACAAGATGCTTTTAGTGATTAAGCCTGGTCATTGTTTCTTTTTTTTCTGAGAGAGCGTTCTGGACATCATGTAGAACCAGACAGTAAAATTCACTGTTCATGCTGAGGTCAGTAAAGAGAAAATCACCATAAATTATGTCACAGTTGTCCGAAAAAAAATTATGGTAATAAGCAAAAAATAATGATGAGATTGCTTGCTTCTTGTCTGAAACGCTGGCCTGACAAGAACTCCTTTAATTGCGCAAACGTAGTAATGGCGTGGACCAAGGTCAGGACTGTACCGGGGATGTGGCAATAAACTCCCAGCCGAGTTCCTGTAACTGCTAATGATTGTATGTACAGTTCTCACAGACACATGTCTCTTCTACAAGTTGGCGACATTGATTTCACTGGCTGTTTACAGGAACGACTACAGTGGGTTCCAAGCGACCTCAGCCGGGATTGTCATCCATGGATGTACAGCCTTTTTTAAAACATTTGCACAATTCAAATGTTTAATGCAGGTAAGAGTCTCCTTGCCGTACTGTGCTTGCAGTCTTAAAACACTTTTACACCTTCATTTGAAAAATTATTTAGCAAAGGAACATTAGGATTTATATCCCATGTTCATTTTGTTCTTACCATGTTCATTTTGTGATTTGTTTGGAGCATCTGTCTTCTGCTGTACTGTACCTTTAGTGTGTCAGGAGAATATGTTGATTAGTACCTTTGTCTAACAGCATGTCCTTTTTGTACCACCTATGTGAATTAATAAAAAAGTTGTGCATAGATTTTGGTACAGCCCTTGTATTTTATGACACAATTTTAATTTATTAAAAATAATATATTAAGTTTAATTTTTTGTTGTTGTTGTTAAAACTTTAAAGTTTTTTTTTAAGGTTTCAACAGTTTAATGATTAATCACATTTATGTGTAATCCATAATTATTATGTTTTCATTTAATACAGTGCAATATTGAACTGCTTGTTTTTTGGTCAGATTTTTGATCATGTGAAGAAATGTTTGACATTATGATACAGTTAAGCAGTTTGATGTTATTTTGGCAGTTCATTTTTGTAACTGAAGGATCTACAGTGTCAACTAATAGTTTTGAGGTTCAGCTCTTAAGACTTGAGGTTTACAAGCCTGTTTTGGCAATAGTTGTTTATCGACCCCCAAAGTATACTCCAGCGTTTATTCAAGAATTTTGAGTTTTTATCTACTATTTTATTATTGTCTGATTATATTTTACTTCTTTGGGGATTTTAATATTCATATATGCTGCCCTGGGATGCCTTTGGTAAAGGTCTTTTCTGACTTAATGGACTCATTTAATTACAACATGTACTTGATCCCACTCATGAGAAAGGACATACATTTGACCTTGTTTTCTCCTTAGGTCTATTTGTTTGCGATGTTGCTGTAATGGATGACTGCATTTCAGATCACATGCCTGTTACTTTTAATTTAAACATGCCAATTGAATGGGTGGAGCGTCAGCCTTCTGGTTTATGCTCCCGCATAATCACTCAGTCTACACCGCAGGCTTTTGGTGATATTTTTAACTCTCTTTCTGATGTATCCAGGATAAACTTACGATCTCGCAGCAGATTTTAGTAGATTTACGTAAGGGATATCAGAAGGCTGTGAAGGATGCTAAATCAGCCTTCTTTTCAAAAATTATATCGCAGCACTCAAATTTACCAAAAACCTTGTTTCAATCTAAAAATAGGATCTTAGTGCAGCTTTTGATCTAATCGATCACGATATTCTTATTGATCGTTTGGAATATGTAGTGGGGCTGAGAGGGACAGTTTTAAAATGGTTTTCCTCTTATCTAAAGGGGCGCTTATTTTCTGTCAGGGTTGGGGATTTCTCCTCCAAGTCAGTTGCTTTGGATTGTGAAGTTCCACAAGGTTCAATTTTGGGACCCATTCTTTTTTCCTTGTTTCTTTTACCCCTGGGCCTTATTTTTAAGAAACACGGTATTTCATATCATTTATATGCAGACGACATTCAGATCTATTTACTGATCAGTGCTGGAGCCTCAAGCCCCAATCAATCCTTGGTACTCTGTCTAAAGAAGGTGATCAGCTGGTTAGAGCAAAACTGCCTGAAGTTAAATACCAGCAAATCGGAAGTTTTGGTTTTTGGGAGGAACAATGATGACAGGGTTTCAACTGATTTTCTTGGCCCTTGGGAAACATATGTTCAACCGAAAATAAGAAATCAAGGTGTCATTTTTGACTCTGCTCTTATGTTCGATCATCAGGTTAAAAACGTGGTAAAAAATTGATATTGCCAGTTAAGGACTATTGCGAAAATGAAGTCTTTTCTGTCTGTTCCTGACTTAGAAAAAGTGATTAATGCATTAATTTCTTCTCGTTTGGATTATTGCAATGCTCTTTATGTAGGTATTAGCCAATTACTTATATCGAAGCTGCAGATGGTTCAAAATGCTGCAGCAAGGCTCCTTACCGATGTCAAAAAAGGGAGCATATTACTCCGGTTCTAGAAAGGCTTCACTGGCTTCCTGTGTAACATAGAATTCAGTACAATGTGGTGTTGTACATTTATAAAGCCGTTCATGAGTTGGCCCTGGAATATATTAAGTGTGTAAGAAATATATTGGTGTGTAAGAACTCTTGTAGAGCACAAAGGTACTCCAATTGTTTTTAGCTGTTTGTACCAAGAACTCGTCTTAAAACAAAAGGGATCAAGCCTTTTCAGTTGCTGGTCCTAGACTATGGAATGCGCTCCGTCCTGATGTTGAATCTGCATCCTCAGTTGAGGTTTTTAAAACTCGTGTTAAAACGTATTTGTACTGTCGCTTTTAATTCTTGACTTTGCCATTGTATGTTATGTATGTTATGCATTTTATTTTATTTAATTTTTAGTGTCCTGGATGCTCAGTCTTTTGGACTACGTTGTAGCATAAAGGGCTATATAAATAAATGAGACTTGAGACTTGACTTGAGACAACCAATGAAATAAGAAATTTATCATTAATTATAAAATATTGAAAATGTTAGATCAGGAGAATTGATCAAAGTCATAATCATGTTAAATAGTCTTGTTATGAGAATAAAACTATAAAATGCTTGAAGCATTGATGTAGACAAGATAGTATCAGTAAGTTATATACTTATCAGTAAGTTAATAAAAATCTTGGTAAAATATTAAATAACTGTTTAAAAAAGATTACTTAATAGTTAAAGCCTGCAGTGACTTTAAAAATGAAACATTTTCTAAAAAGTCAGTATTCGTAATGTTTTCTTCCCTTACAACTATGTGCATTTTGGTTTTGTAAATTTTGGAATTAATTTGTTTGCATTTAATAAATTAAATTGAATATTAAACATGAGTGTAAGTGCTCCTTGCCCAATTTGTGTGTGTGTGTGTGTGTGTGTGTGTGTGTGTGTGTGCGCGCGAGCGCGGATCTGTTTGGGGGTGGGGGGTTTATGTGCATTTAATTTTTTTTTTAAAAAGGGAGAGAAAAAAAAGAATATTGAAAGAATATTCAATATTGGCAGATTAATCTAATATTTCTCAATATGTTTTACACATAAGCATATTTTTTAGAAATTTAAGTAGAAGGACAACCCATGTTAGATGTTTTGGAGATAAAGTCAGAGAGGCCAGATTGAGGTGTTTTGGACATGTTCAGAGGAGAGATGGTGAATATATTGGTAGAAGGATGCTGAGGTTGGAACTGCCAGGCAGGAGGTCTAGAGGAAGACCAAAGAGGAGATTTATGGATGTAATGAGAGGGGACATGAAGTTAGTTGGTGTGAGAGAAGAGGATGCAGAGGATAGGGTTAGATGGAGGCAGATTATTCGCTGTGGCGACTCCTGAAAGGGAACAGCCGAAAGACAAAGAAGAAGACATCATCTATTTTATAGAACTCTGCATGCATGGAGATTAATGAAAATTATCATGACATCATCATACACAAAAAACTAACAGCACCAAACATTTACTTAACCACAGAAAATGCAGAGAATACTGCAGAGTAACTTCATGCACATTATATAATAAAGAAATAATTACCTGCACACAGAGCAGTAGGAGACAAAACAGCAAGTTCAAAACTGTTATAACTCCACCTATTCAGAACACGTTTCATTTCATTAGCACATTAGCATACGGCAAAACCAGGTACATCAAAACGGAAATAAAAGTATAAAAATAACACATATATAAAAAGAAAACACACTTGACATACGAATGAATACCTATGCTGTTCAATACCTCTCAAACAGTGCCTGACATTTCTTGTGAAATTATATTTTTTTAACTTTTATTGTGGCGCTGCAACAGATTTACCACAGCGGTTCTCCACAGCTCTGCTGTAGACTGTTCAAACCCAGGGGGAAACAGCGCCCCCAGCGTAACCAATAGGAAGCGCACTCACATTAACGCAGGATTTACTCACAGAACTTTAGAACTCATTTATATTTGTGTAACATTTATCTCGTTACATATTATATAATATAATGATTATTATTATTTTTTAATATAAAACATATATAAAACATAAAAATGTGAAACAAATTTTTTTTTATTTAAAATAAAGTAATATTTTTTATTTAATAATTTATTTCTTGCTAATTTTCTAATTTATTTCTTGCAGAGAAATCCTTTTAGGTCTCGGGTAAATTAGCCTAATTTGCATGTTTTTGGACTGTCACTTAACGTTTATTTATGCATTTATTACTGTATTTCTTTTAGAATAGTCAAATAAATGAATTCATGTATTTACTCATTTATTTTAATTATTTATTTAACACATATTTATTTTTTCTTAGTTAAGTCATTACATTTTGTCATGCATAAATAAAAATTTAATAGAATAAACAGAATACCTGTAAATATCTTATACGCTTTTCTATCAAACAAACCAGAAGTACGCACGCTTGAAAGGGCGTTACTATGGCGACAGCAGCCTGTTACCTCTCAGGTGTTTTACTTTTCCACTGCGTTCTGTCTCAGCGAAATTTTGTCACCAAGCTATAAAAGTGGATTAATTTTCCTCAGGCAGCTGAACGGGCTGAATTAGGGAATGAGTCTGAGCTGAAGAATAAGGTTTTTGGGACTAACTAATAAAGTTTGTATGCTGTAGGATAGTATTTATAGTCACAAATGTGTTTTATTAGCATAAAACATATTAAATTATAAATTGTAAGTAATAGTTTCCAAGTTAAAGATGTTACCGGCTTATACTTATACATATATTTTTTTTCATCTTAAAGAAATGCAGTCAACTTATAGTTATTTAATAAAAGATAATTAAAATGTTTATTTAATTTGTGTAAAATGACACAAAAAAACCTTTAAAATATGTCTTGAAAAATAGGTAGATTTTCCCGAACGTTAGCGTAAATATTGTACATTTATGGAAGGAACGTGACTAACAGTTTTTTAACAAAGAAAACGCAAGCAAATAGGTCGAGGAGGACTTAAAGTGGTACCTGTAAAAGTGTGGGATTTGTGAAATTCCGTTTCTCTTGTCTCTCATCAAGTGTTTACATTGTCAATGCAATATAGAATTGTGTATCAAAAATCAATATAGAAACAAACTGAAACAGATATGAAGGTAAACAGCAGTGTACCTGTAATAAAAGGATATAAATAACATTAACGAATATACCTTGTAATCATCTAAATGAATATACATCTGAGTAAATGTAAACATTGAATACTGTTAATATACAAATATACTGTATGTCCAAACATATTTAATCATTCTGTAGTTCTAAGTGTTACATATATTTGGATGTATATTTTCAGGTTAAATATTGATAGCCCAGATGAGCTTTAAGCAAAAATGAAAGACTTGTATCTTTTTCTTATATATTTAGGTTAATTCCACACAAAAAAAGGAAAATAAAACTCACATTTCCCAACAGTTTGTAACTGATGGCACTTAGGTTTAGTAACCTAGTAACCAGTGTAAATAAATGACGGAAAAATCAAAGTACTTTTGTAAGTTGCTTTGGATAAGAAGTCTGCCAAATGTCTAAATGAGGGATTAAGAATCATCAGAGAGTAGAAGAAACAGCGAAAGAGAAATGAGGGAGAGTCATTAAAGTGTAAACGACCAGAGAGATAAAGGGGAGTCCTTGTGTGGCTTTCCTGGTGGACCTGTGAAGAGGTCTTGATCTTCTTCGGGATGGATGAAAAATAAGAGACAGGTTGTGCCTAAGACCTTCACCCCTGTTGAGAGAAGGATTTTCCACTTGCACATAATGGCTTTATTTACTCCTCTCTTGAACCATCTATCCTCTCTGTCCAAAATACGTTTCCGTCCTCCATTGTGTGTCCCTTCTCCTCCCTGATTTAGGCACTCAACTGTTGCTCTTTCTGTGTTGATACATGCTCCTAGATAGAGGTTGTTTTACCTTCCCAATGTAGAGCTCTGAAAATACTTCTCTATCTAAGAGAATGTTCTGATATAAGTGTAGTAGTAGTAACCCTACTGATTGGCCCCTAATTTATGCTATCATTGA
Organism: Clarias gariepinus; assembly: GCF_024256425.1. NCBI lineage: Eukaryota > Metazoa > Chordata > Actinopteri > Siluriformes > Clariidae > Clarias > Clarias gariepinus. Next base: position 45,912,549 of record NC_071101.1, on the reverse strand, counting down.
AAACAAGAAAAGAAAATAAGTGTAAGAGTGACCAGTATAGTGTCAGTAAAGAACAACGCTTTGGCGAGAAACTGTAAAAAATATTGGTACATCTTGGTAACCTTTATTTAAATTTGCCTAAATCTTAAATATAAATATAAATATAAAAATAACTTAAAACTTAATTATACATATTATACAAACTTTTAATAGAATAAACTTCAGGTCAATACTAAAGCATAACTAGTCATATGCATAAAATTATAGCTTTTTTTTCCAAAAAAATCTGTGATTTTACAAAAAATGTATGCTGAATGTACATTTTATGACAAATGTTGTTTTAAAAAGAGCTGGATAGATATTAACCTGCTTCATGCCTTATTTTAAAGGCATCATAAAATATAAATAAGTAAATGTTACAGTATAAATGAGTAGATAAATTCACAGGAAACTTTTTCTTAAGAGAACAATAATAATAATGTAAATTTTGCATTAATTAGCTGAATGTGTATATTATAATTATTTAGAATAAGGAGGACAAATGTAAAGCAAAGCACTGATGTGTTTACTTCAAAACAGGATTTGTATTCATGTCCTTCAAAATTCCTATTTAAAACATTTCATTGCTTTTGTTATTTTAGTTTTTTTGTTCTGTAAAGTGAATATACATATCACATATGAGTGCATAAATATATTTTCCCTTTTTTAATGGTTAGGAAAGAGGACGACCCCATTGTGTTTCTGCAATGCTGGCTAAAGGCAGAAAAGATTATAACGGTGTGATAACCCCGCACAAGCCTGTCCCACCACATCTGCTCCACCATACGGTGAGACACTTGTTTCAGCACCGCAGGGACTCCACATAGAGGATGTCTCAATGTGACTTGTGTATATTTGCCTTCCTCAGTCTCCCAGACGTGCTGGCCAGAAATCAATATCATCATCAGAGGTTAGAGGTGTGACTCAGAGATCAACCACAGAGGCTGATAAGGCACACACACTTTCTCCCTGCTCTTTAAAACAGCTACAGGTACCGTATTAAACACACACACATGTAGAATATCCACCAAGACGTTGTGTTAAGCTTTACTTTCTGTAATAAGTAACACTCAGCTCTGTTACAGGATCAGTTCCTTTTAGAACGATGGGATGCAGACGCCATCGTAAAGCCGCTGCTGGACACCGAGCATGGGTTTATCAAGGTGTGTGTGTTAATGTTTAATTGAGCACTGCTTAATAAAGGAGCAGTTAATCAGTAGGGAATATAATAAAATATGGGATCGGGACGTTTTCTGTTTGTGTGCACAGGATCTGGAACACTTCCTAAACCACAGAGACATTCTCAGAGTGAGGAAGCGTGAGCTTCTGCACAAGCGCTGGACGGAGTGTGTGTGGTGGCCTGTGCAGCAGAGTGTTGAGCAGCGCTTCACACGCTGGTGTCATGAAAGGGGGGAGCCAAGAAAGATGGACTACACAGACTATAGCACTAACCTGCAACCAGTGGTTACATATTTACTTTAAATATGATAAAATAATTACCAATATTTACCTAATTAAACTAGAAAGATCATTTTATACAAACTTTAACAAACTCTAGAAGTAACATTTTATATACAGTGGTGTGAAAAACTATTTGCTCCCTTCCTGATTTCTTATTCTTTTGCATGTTTGTTACACAAAATGTTTCTGATCATCAAACACATTTAACTATTAGTCAAAGATAACACAAGTAAACACCAAATGCAGTTTTTAAATGATGGTTTTTATTATTTAGGGAGAAAAAAAATCCAAACCAACATGGCCCTGTGTGAAAAAGTAATTTCCCCCTGAACCTAATAACTGGTTGGGCCACCCTTAGCAGCAATAACTGCAATCAAGCGTTTGCGATAACTTGCAACGAGTCTTTTACGGCGCTCTGGAGGAATTTTGGCCCACTCATCTTTGCAGAATTGTTGTAATTCAGCTTTATTTGAGGGTTTTCTAGCATGAACCGCCTTTTTAAGGTCATGCCACAACATCTCAATAGGATTCAGGTCAGTACTTTGACTAGGCCACTCCAAAGTCTTCATTTTGTTTTTCTTCAGCCATTCAGAGGTGGATTTGCTGGTGTGTTTTGGCTCATTGTCCTGCTGCAGCACCCAAGATCGCTTCAGCTTGAGTTGACGAACAGATGGCCGGACATTCTCCTTCAGGATTTTTTGGTAGACAGTAGAATTCATGGTTCCATCCATCACAGCAAGCCTTCCAGGTCCTGAAGCAGCAAAACAACCCCAGACCATCACACTACCACCACCATATTTTACTGTTGGTATGATGTTCTTTTTCTGAAATGCTGTGTTACTTTTACGCCAGATGTAACGGGACACGCACCTTCCAAAAAGTTCAACTTTTGTCTCGTCGGTCCACAAAGTATTTTCCCAAAAGTCTTGACAATCATTGAGATGTTTTTTAGCAAAATTGAGACGAGACTTAATGTTCTTTTTGCTTAAAAGTGGTTTGCGCCTTAGAAATCTGCCATGCAGGCCGTTTTTGCCCAGTCTCTTTCTTATGTTGGAGTCGTGAACACTGACCTTAATTGAGGCAAGTGAGGCCTGCAGTTCTTTAGATGTTGTCCTGGGGTCTTTTGTGCCCTCTCGGATGAGTTGTCTCTGCGCTCTTGGGGTAATTTTGGTCGGCCGGCCACTCCTGGGAAGGTTCACCACTGTTCCATGTTTTTGCCATTTGTGGATAATGGCTCTCACTGTGGTTCACTGGAGTCCCAAAGCTTTAGAAATGGCTTTATAACCTTTACCAGACTGATAGATCTCAATTACTTTTGTTCTCATTTGTTTCTGAATTTCTTTGGATCTTGGCATGATGTCTAGCTTTTGAGGTGCTTTTGGTCTACTTCTCTGTGTCAGGTAGCTCCTATTTAAGTGATTTCTTGATTGAAACAGGTGTGGCAGTAATCAGGCCTGGGGGTGACTACAGAAATAGAACTCAGGTGTGATAAACCACAGTTATTTTTTAACAAGGGGGGCAATCACTTTTTCACACAGGGCCATGTAGATGTGGAGGTTTTTTTTCTCCCTTAATAACGTAAACCTTCATTTAAAAACTGCATTTTGTGTTCAATGATGTTATCTTTGACTAATAGTTAACGGTTTTTGATGAGCAGAAACATTTAAGTGTGACAAACATGCAAAAGAATAAGAAATCAGGAAGGGGGCAAATAGTTTTTCACACCACTGTACACTCACCGGCTACTTCATGAGGTACACCATGCTAGTACTGGGGTGGACCCTCTCTTATTCACACCATTCTCTATAACCCCTGGAGATGGTTGTCCATGAAAAATTACCATAGATAAGCAGTTTCAGAGATCCTGAGACCAGCTCATCCGACACCAATAACCATGCCACGTTTAACATCATTTAAATCACCTTTTTTCCTGTTCTGATGCTTAGTTTGAGCTTCAGCAGATCATCTTGACCGTGTCTACATGGCAAAATGCATTGAGTTGCTGCTCAATTTGGCTGGTTAGATATTCGATTTCAAAAACAAGAAGTTAAACAGGGGTACCTAATGAAGTGGCCACTTAGTGTACTGTATATATATATATATATATATATATATATATATATATATATATATATTCTGTTTTTAACCCCAACTCATATGCTACTCAGTTAAGCAGTGGTTGGTGCTTACAGTAGGATCTAGGACTAGGTGGCGCTCTGCTTCGTCTAGAAAATATCACACGCTAAAATAAATGAAAGGTTAATTAAAGGAAACAGTCATTCAAGGGACCTGATGATCCACTTGTCTTGCAGGTCAGCACTGCCCCCTTGAAGGATCCACTGTTTCTTCACGCACGTTTAAGAATGAAGGAGAAGAGAGCGGCGCTCCGCTGTCTGACAGGTTTCAACAGACCTCACACAATCTTTGTAAGAAAAGAAAAGGGAGTTTTGTGTGCAACCGTAACGGCATTGACGTCTGACTTGTGCATTACAGGGTGTATGGATGGGTGTCTGTGGGTGAAGTCAGCAGAGGAACAGAGCCGGAACACGAGAGTCAGCAGGTACAAAAATAAAGTAAAAATGACACAATAAGGAGCGATGCAGTAGAATATAGAAGGTTGTGTTTTTTGCTATACAGGAATCAAGACCCCGTTTACATGGCGACGGCAGATGGGCGGTGCTTCCGGCCTGGGTGCTGGTCCGCGATCGGTCTGTCACGTGATTATCCTGTTAAGTCATAAAACGATGCATGGAGTGAATCCTCTTGCTCATCCAGTTACAGTTACTTAAATGATGCAGATTGTGCTATTCCTTCTGTTGTGTGGTATTAATATTAGAAGTAGAAGTTCTGGTAGTAGCAGCAGCAAAGGGTCGAATATCAATTTTATTTTAATTACTTTTGAGTATCGCTGTTCCATTTGAGACTCTTTTTATTTAGGCTCGGTCCTAATTTATAATCCCTGATCTAACCCTAAATCCACACTTTTAGTCTGTTTTCCAAAATTATTTGTGCAAAATCAGAGCAAAACTACAAATCATGTAACAAATGCAGGAATATAACTTTATAAATAAAAAGATATTTTAAAAAGAATCAACTGGGGTTTTTTTTTCAGAGCAAGTTAGTTTTTCCCAGTGTGGGCTGGTGCCCCCTGGTGGGCTATGGAGGACTAAACATGACATAATTATAAATAAATAAATGTGTGAATAAACAAGTAAATATAGAAATAAATAAATAAATAAATGTGTGAATAAATAAGTAAATATAGAAAAAATGTGTGAATAAATAAGTGAATATAGAAATAAATAAATACATAAATACAATAAGCCCTGGAAAATTGCTAAATATATTCCTACTTTTGTTTATTAACATATTTTATGATGCATTTATTTTTGAATTTCCACATTTCTACATTTATTTATTTCTGCATTTCCACATTTCTAAATTTTTTTGTCGCTGTATGCTGATAAGGTAGGCGGTCCCAGCCTTAGTCGAAACCGTGATTGGTTAAATGAAGTGAGATTGTTTCGACTAAACTAGATATGCCTTGGCTTGTAATGACTGCTGTCTGGCAACTATGGTGTTTTTTTTTTTTTGTTAGTTTGTTTGTTTTTTACAATCTGCCACTAATCAGTTAAAATCATTAGCCGGTGAAATTTAGAACCTTGCAGCAAATGATGTTTTCTATCGAGTCGAAAGATTAATAGACGATTTAGTTCAGCCTGATGCGTTGGCAGCCATTTGCATAGTTAGTTTCAGATAACTAAAAAGCATTCGCTGATTAGATTGATTGCTTCTGTCTGAGGTGCCCTGCGGCCCAATCACGGTTTCGACTAAGGACCTGGGACCGCCTAACTTATCAGCATACAGCGACAAAGAAATGTAGAATTGAAATGCAGAAATGTGGAAATGCAGAAATAAATAAATGAAGAAATATGTTAATAAACAAAAGTAAGAATATATTTAGCAATTTTCCAGGGCTTATTGTATTTATTTATTTCTATATTTCCTTATTTATTCACACATTTATATTATATATATATATATATATATATATTTTTTTTTTTTATTTTTTTTTTTTTATTATTATTATTATATTATTATTATTTTGGTTTTGTCCCAATTTGTGATCTGTGAGCTAAACCCGATTTCCAAATTTTAGTTTGTTGTACAAAACTACAAATCTTGTTAACAAATGCAGAAGTGTAAATATATAGTGAGGGCTGCCACCCCCTGGTGGGCTGTATTGGTAATGCACGTTGGTCACTAGAGGTTATTTACAGTCAGTTAAAATGAAAGATTTTTCAATTTGGTAATAAAGTTTTAAATTACCTTAAATTATTAACTTTTATACAACAAAGCCATCTATTTAAATTGATATATGGAATCTCTATTTAGTGGCTGTTACACTGTTTGTCTTTAAACAAATAAAATATATGAAGATGCCCTAATGGTGTGCTGTAAGAGGAAAACAGCATCATTTCCTTTATCTTCATGTTACATGCTAAGCTGTTTTAATCATCTTACACAACAGTAGAGTGTCAGCCATTATAATCTGCAGGTTGTTAATAAATGACTTCTATCTGTTCACAGTTAGTTTCGATGTTGTGGAAGTACTAATCAGTTAGTTTGTGTTGTCATTTACGTTATAGAAGCTGTAAACTGTAAAAAAAAAAATATATATATATATATATAAAAATAAAAAATGCAGCTTGTTACCGAGAACCATCATCCTGAAGACTTTTAAACTGTTACAAAGCGCTGACACTGGAGACTCCTTCCATGCCATGTATTTTATATAAATCTCCTTGCAGAAAACTTCGCCATATCTATCGAGGATAGTTTTTTTTTTTTTTGCTAAACAATTTTTTTTTTTTTTTAATAATGTTTTTAATAGGACTTGATTGTGCGCAAAGTTTGCAACTCCTTGTGAAAAAGCTGATCCACAACATATTAGAGCGAGCATGTTAATATAAATTAGGAAGCTGCTTTGCTTTACTGCTGGTGTACTGTAGAAAGTTCATTACCACCTTCTGACCAATCAGAATACAGAAATCAGCGATGTGATGAAGTTGTGTCTGTCAGATGGTTCGGTGAGACGATGGAAAAATAAAACACTTTATACAAATACTTTGAATTTTTTTATTATTATTATTATTATAATTATTTGTCTTATTTGGTTTTCAATCCTTGCTCTTTAGGTGAACCAGATGAGATGTTTGAGTTTGTCATGCTGACTAAGAAGATAAAGTTGATATTAATAAACTTTGGCCTGCATACTGTAAGTTTTACTAAACTATTCAGTCTTTCACCTCCGGGTTCAAGTGGAATTGTTCTCGGCTCAGGTCATCTGTTCCTTTAGTGATATATTACGAAAGAAAAACAGGTAAATAGAAAAATAAGGGCTCATTTGTCGAACACGAGGTCGGAGTTCAGAGGAAGGGCATCTGCTCATAAAGCTGCAGGTCCAGGCGAACTCTGACCTCTCCAGTGGGGACCTCGTGTAGCAGCAGACGCCGAGTCAGCGGACCCTTGCCGTCCTGATCCTTCTTTATGGTTGCCACGGGAACCTCCGTGCGACCCAGGAAGTCTGAAAACAGAATCCAACGAGTAAGCCGTAATAGTTACAAAACAGCAGGAAAAAATACATAAATAAAGGACAGGTTTGTGTCCTGCACTTGCCATCGGGAGAGAACTGGTCCCGCTCGAAGACGGTGATGCACAGGACATCCTGGTACAGGTCTTTGATGAAGAACTGACAGCTGAAGTTCCATTTAGGGTTGACGGTGTCGTTCTGAGGCCGTGAGGTGTAGCACTGCGCTCCCATAGACAGCTCACAGTACGGGTTACTCTTACCTACAACCCAATACACACACACACACACACATCTATAAGGACCAATTATGGGAGGGTCCAGAATCCTTACTAAGTACAAGAAGTGACATTCAGATTAAATGACTGGTGTTTATTAGGGATGTTAATAATTAATCATTAATAATTACCTATTAGAATTAAACTGTTTAAGTTATTAGAGCTTACTTATTAGAGTGTGTGTGTGAGTGTATGATGTATTTCTTACCATTTGGCTTGCAGGGTTTTAGCTCAACAGCCTCCTGAGCTGTTACTAACAAACGTCCGATGCCACTTGTCTTCTGAGAGCGAGCTGTGAAACACACAAACATGCATAAACAACAGTAGTCTAAAATGTACGTGTTATCAGAAATAGAGGGGAAAAAACACATGTTCAGTGTGAATTACTAAAAAATGGTTTGGCAATAAATTCTAGACACTATGAACTATGCTCTATGAAAAAAGAGTTTGTGTGAGATGATTAGAACACGTTTTTATCTGATGGATTTGTCCGAGAAGGGAAAAATTAATCAATTATATATTTTTTAGTTTGTATATTTATTTACAAGAGGTGTTCAAGTCAAACCAGGACTTGTGATGAACTTTATAAAAACCAGTGACATTTTCTAATACGGTGATGAGAATCTCAGCAACAGTAGAACATCTGAACGGTGCAAATGTTTTAGAGACTGTACGTCTGTGACTGACGATCCCGGCTGCGGTGGCTTGGAGCCCACTGCATCTGTCTGTAGGAACCGTACACACGATCATACACCAACACCACTTGCACTTTACAGGAACTCTGTACAGGGAGTTATTGTCACATCCCCTGTACAGTCCTGACCTCGCTCCAAGCTGTTTCTCCAACTGTTTGGGGCATTAAAGGAGTTCCTGGGAGGCCAGCGTGAATCAGACAGACTTCATGATCATGGCATCCAGGCACTAGTGAAACAACTGTGTTCTGTTATTCTGCACGTTCAAAAGACCCGCTTCGTCTTGAACACTTCTTGTATTTGACAAACCATTCCTTTGTACCTTGGTACGCCTTTTCTCTTTTCAGCTTCTCCGTCTCTATGAAGTGCTCTGATGCTGCTTTGATTCGCTGGACCCATGTGGTTCTGAACAGAGACACAGAGACACGATCCAATGCTATTGGTTAATCATTCACAGAAATGACACAACATGAGTGGTACTGAAACTTCTGACAGTTTGGTTTGGATGGGCCATGTAAACATCTCGAACCTCTCGTTGATGCTGTCAGCTTTCAGCGTGTACACACGGTCGATGTGCGAGATGTGAAATATCGGGTCTTCGCTGGACGGGTCAGACGGCATTTTAACCAGCACCTCGTTCAAAAACACAGGCTGATGAGAGGGACAGTAACAGAGAGAGAGAGAGAGAGAGAGAGAGAGATTATCTTTCTATCATAAACCGAGTTATGACTCTTGCTGAACGACTGCGTTACCGTTTTATACAACTTGTAGACGGAGTTGGACTTGGGGCTGAAGGGACGGTCTGTGTTTGAGGAGAACTGTTTGGAGATGTAGGTGAAGAGCAGGAAGTCACTGAACAGGAAGGTCCAGAGCTCCTTGTTGCTTTTAGCCTTCCACACACGCCCACTGTGCAGCAGCTTGCGAGGACCCAGGCAGTTTGTCAAAGAGTTAAAGACCAGATGCTGGAACAGAGGAAAAATAAATAAAAAAAAACATGAGAGTTCATGTAGAATTATATCAATAACTTGCTGACCCAGACTTGATTTATTTAATATTTTTTGCAAAAATGTTTTTCAAAATTTATTGGACTTCAACAAAGAGAACCAAAAAGAGAGTCTGGAATGTTCCTAAACCGTGCGATTATTGGGAAATTGTTATAATTATAGGAACATAATTTTTAAAAAAATAACTTTTGTGGACATACAGTATATGGACAGAAAAGTTTTTACAGCTTCACCTTTTCCACATTTTGTTATGTTACAGCCAAAATGGATTAAATTCATTATGTTCCTCAAAATTCCACAAACAATACCGCATAATGACAACATGAACCTTTTTTTTCATCTTTGCAAATAAAAAAAATACAAAAATAATATACACTACTGTTTAAAAGTTTTAGAACACTTTGTAACTCCATGATGGTTCCTGATTTTTCTTTCTTTCTACATTGTAAAGGAATGCTAAAGGCGTCCAAAAAATACATTAATCTCCTTTGAACAGTTAATGGTGAGATGTTTCTGCTACTTCTGCTCTGTAAAGACTTCATAACGCCTCTAATCTGAGGTGCTGGTTGTTAATTGGTCATTTTTCAGGCTGATAACTCTAAATGAACTTCTCGTCTGCGGCAGAGGTAGGTTTTGGTCTCGCCCTCCTGGGACGGCCTTCATGAGAGCCAGTTTCATTATGGTGCTTGAGGGATTTTGCAAATGCACTTGACAATACTGTTCTTGCAAGAACTATTACAGAAAGGCTGACCTCTGTGTCTTAAAATAACAACTAACTGTTGTTTTTCTTGTTGTTACGTAACTACCTAATTCCATATGTGTTATTTTATAGTTTTGAAATCCCCAGTATTGTTGTAGAATGTAGAAAATAAATCACTAAACAAAAACAAAAAAAATTGCAAGTGTTCTAAAACTTTTGAACGGTAGTGTAGGATTTCACAGCCTATGCCATGAAAATCAAAATTGAGCTCAGGTACATCCTGTTTTCACTTTCATCCTTGAGACGTGTCTATAACTTGATTGGAGTCCCCCAGTGATAAATTTAGTTGATTGGACATTATTTGGAAAGGCACACTTCTGTCTATATACTGTAAGGTCCCACAGTTAACAGTGCAAGTCAGAGCACAAACCAAGCCATGATACCCAAGGAATTGTCTGTAGGACAGGACTGTATCGAGGCATGGAAGGTTACAGAAAAACTTCCTCAGCATTGAAGATCCCAATGAAAAAAGGCGTTTTATCATCCATAAATGCAAGTAGTTTGGAACCACCGGGACTCTTCCTAGAGCGGATCGCCTGAACAAAATGAGCGATCAACTGGAGAAGGGCCTCAGTCAGGGAGGTGACCAAGAAACCGTTATGAAAGTGCTACGGTGTTTCTCTGTGGAGAGAGGAGAACCTTCCAGAAGAACTACCATCTCTGCAGCACTCCACCAATCAGGCCTGTATGGTAGAGCGGCCAGACAGAAGCAACTCCACGGTAAAAGGCACATGACGGCCTGTCTGAAGTTTGCCAAAAGGCACCTGAAGGACTCTCAGAGCATAAGAAACATTTTTTTCTGGTTTTATGTGTGGTGAGTTACTTTAATTGTGGGGACGTTCTGTTCTTTTCTTTCCTTGTAGTGTTAAAACACCAGCTCACCTCGATAACCCCTTCGCACTGCACGTGGTTCTGCAGCCACTCAAGCCTGTCTGAGTTTTCCTTCTCCCTCACCCCCTCGTTAACCTGTGAGCAGAGAAGCTCCGCCCTCTCTAGCGCCTCCCTAAGGTTCACCTGGTCCACGTGTCCTGCTGGAGTGTTCTCCAAAATCTACAATCACACGGATGAAAGGAAACAGAAAGATGTTTTAAAAGAAATATTGTTTTGGAGTGGGTTGTCTCTCCTTTTCGAGAGATGAGACCCCACTCCAAGACGAGAGATGTCTTTTTACTGATTCCTTAATAGACTTGTTTGTAATTGGAGGTCTCACATTTCTGATGAGTAACGGGTAGCGTGTGATCCTCTGCATGGGCTTCAGCAAGAAGCTGGACAGCGGCATTCCTTTACACCTGTAATTAGTGGCGATTTTCTGCAAAACAGAGAGGAAACAAACCTGAACCTGAAAGCACATCTGGATCTAACTCACACACCTGTAACTGACTAAAGCAAGTCCACTAAAGCGCTGTACGTATATTCCAAACTGTATTTAACCTTTAGGAAGAGCTTGAAATCGTGCGCGGCGTCGGTTTTCTGTTGCAGCAGGGCAGCTGCGTTTAGCTGACAGCTGCAGAAGCGGATGTAGGGCTGCATGTGGGACAGCTCAGAGGACAGGATGTCTCCGATCATCTGCACGGGCATGCGCTCACCCGCCGTCTTCTTACGCACACGCAGAGCTCTGGAAAATGTAAATGTCTTTTGAGAGGAGGAATAACCACATAGAATAATGTTCCATAGGATTCCAAATGATAGAGTTTGGCACTTAGTTATAACCAGTAAATCCCAGTTTAAAGGCGGGTCCACAGACTTTTTTTGTTCAAATTCTAGTATGGGCGATCCAAAAGGTGGACCAAACTGTCTTAAGTTTTAAAAACGGAAACGGAGGGTATGAACTTGTGGGATGTTGATTTTCATGTGTGTATTTAAAGAATATTCAGCATAGGATGAAGACATCGCTCAACAACAGCTTTCAGGGCTTAATCAGTCTGAGGAAATCGAATAAAAACTAAATAGAAGTTATGTGAAATAATGGTGCTGTAGCGGAGAGAGGAGGCTTCAGAGTAGTCCAAAGGCGTTTTTTTGAAAACGTGTGAAAATCAGCCAAAGTGAAAAATGAATGGATTTCTAGAACAATCCTTTTTTCCTGTCCGGTCCCAAACACCGCTTTATAGATCCCAAACGGTTCGACCAATGTCCTTTATTTAAAGTTTAAATGTGAAGGAGACATGTGGGGTTTTTTTAAAGAGAGAGGGAGGTGGGGGGCGTATCCAACGTAGAAAAACTATTAATACAGTATCGATTTTAATCAACATGATTGTTAACAAAGTAGTCAGGGTTTTCAAGCCCTTTGATGTGCCCTGACTCGTTTCCGTGCCCTGACTCGTTTCCGTGCCCTGACTCGTTTCCGTGCCCTGACTTGACTTGTTTGTATAGCACTTTTAACAATTGTCATTGTCGCAATGCAACTTTACACAATCATAAGAGGACTTTTAGGATTTTAGGATTCTTTGTTCTGTTGCTTGTTATTCCCCTGAGTACAGACAGGTGGTGCTGTGATTCATTTACATACTTGAGCAGTTTGGTGTTGCACATGATCAGTTCTCTCCAGTTGACGAAGATCATGCTCATCTCGGCCTCAGTCAAGCGTCCCGACTCGGCCATGGGTTTGTAGAACACCTACAGTACACACACACACACACACACACACACACACACACACACAGTCACAGGACAGAAACACAATTTCCATTTTACTTTATCAGCCAAGCCACAATGACTTACTTAGAAAAAACCAGTAGTGTATTGAAGCATATTTCAGGAATGTTTCTATTTTTTAATGATGGGTTGTCTTTACTATACACATGTCTAATTTTGACATTTATTATATTTCTTAACTTATTACATCTTTTTCCAACACTTAAGAACGCTGGGAATCACATCACAGATCTGAAGAGCTAGTAGGATGACTGTAAAGCCAAGAATTTGATTAATTACTTGATTAATCAGTTACTTATGACACATTGCTCAGGTGGTGCTCCAGATCTGTGAGTCGACTACCCTTAAGACTGACTCAAAGAAACGACAATTAGGAGAAAATACGTGTGTGTGTGTGTGTGTTTACCTCAAGCACCAGTTCCAGGTCCTGGACATACGTCTGCTCCGTCTCGATGAGTTCGTGGATGTAGCCCTGCCTCTTCCTCTCCTCACAACTCATGGAGTCTAAGCTTAAAAGGTCGGCACACCCTACACATACACACATACACACACACACACACACACACACACACACACACACACAAATACACAAACACACATGCAGGCAGGCGGACATATAGACGAGCATGTAGAGACGTTGGCATGCACACACTTACAGATGAGCACACAGACCGTAGACGTTAGTGTTAGTGTGGACGTGTGTGTATAAACACAAAAACAAAGGGTTAAACATGAACACGACTGATATACTGTAACAATATGTATTACACCCGTGATCACCCGGTACATCAAGCAAGTCATTTTTAATTAAATTAATTTATATATTTATTTATTTTAAGTTGAAGTTCCACTACTAACAATATTTGTTATTATATGATTATATTTTTTATAATTTGTTTGTTTTGTTTTTTTAAATGTCTCGGTACATTCTAATACTAATAATATTTACTATAATAGTAATCAATTGCATCAAAATATGCTTATATATATATTATATTTCTATTTCTTTTATTTTACTAAAATATCCCAATACTAAAAATATTAATTACAGTAAATTACATTCCCTTGCAAAAGTATTCACACCCCTTGAACTTCTCGACACTCTTACATTACAACCACAAGCGTAAAAGTTTTTTTTATTATTATTATTATTAATTATTTTTTTGTGATCGCCACACTTTTCAGGTATTTATTATTATTATTATTATTATTATTATTATTATTATCATTAAACTATTAATGATTTTCCTTCCACTTCACAATTATGTGTCATACTTTGTGTTGGATTATCAAACAAAATACAAACTAAACAAAGAAATAATACAAAGAACTAAACAAAGTATAAATAATTTTGCAAAGCGCTGTATATAAATATAATACATAAAGATTTATTATTATTATTATTATTATTATTATTATTATAAGCAATTACTTTTTCAGACATAAAATAAAATCCCCAATCTGTTTTTTTTTTTTTTTTTTGTGAATTTTAAATGAAGCATAATAAGAGAGAAACTGCCAATAATATAGAATATTAATATAAAACTAAAATCCTAGATTAGAACTAGAACCACAGTAAATTACAGGAGGGTAAGACTTGTGTATGAGCATGCACACACACACACACACACACACACATACACACGCACGTACATGTACCGTACACATATACATTTATACATATATATATATAATGACGCGTGATTAATGATGCCATTTGCACGCAGATGAAAGTCACACCACTCGGCAAGACCCCCGGTTTAAAAACGTCTTTATTTCTCTTTCAGGTTCTGCATATAAAAGAGCAGCAAAGCTGGAGCGGGGCTTCTGTTAGAGCACACAGAAAGCAAGAGGCCGTGGCACCGCAGTGTAAGAGCTGTTAGCTGGTTGCATAGGGACGCCTCAAGTGCTATAGGATAACATGCTGCTGGTGACGTCATCGTGTGTGTGTGTGCGCGTGCGTGCGTGTTTGTTTGTGTGTGTGCTACATTTGAACAGGAAGAAGCCGTCTAGCTGTCCTATAATGTACAAGGCTTACCGAGGATGCAGTGTATGCTGGTAGAGCAGGAACACACATATTGTGTGTGTATATATATATACACGCGTACACACTTTCTCATCATATCATGGTTGGATATAAAGAGTTATGACCAACTACAAATCTCTTTCATGTCATTGTTATTTTAAGACTATAGAAAAGAACCCTTGGAACATGTCGCCCTTTTTAAAGGAGCAGTCCAGCCAAAATGAAAAGAACAACACAAGAAGTATTTACCCCCTAAACCCCTATGTCCATGACCATGGTGGTGTGTAAAGTGGGCAACATTTCAGCTAAATCGCATCACTCTGGCTGAGGTATTTCTTTAATCCGAATTTTTGTAAATGGCGGCAAATGCATAACAACGAAAGGGAAGCGGGGAAAAAAATTATATATCGAACGTAAAATTCAAAATGAGGGAACAGCCTCATCCAAGCAGAGCAGGGAGGAGGCGGAGTCTTGTATGACGCTCTCTGATTGGAGGAGGAAGAGGAAGAGGAGGTGGAGGAGGAGAAGGAGGAGGAGAAAGGGCCAAGTTCCTGAAATAAAGCAGAGATGAGGCGAGTGATGGGGAAAAGGGAACAGGGAACAGAGGAGCGGATGAGTGTAGCCATGGAAGATAATAAAGAGAGGGATGGATAACATAGATCAGTGCTGAGAGAAAGAAAAAAAAAAGAAAAAAGTTTGCACGTGAGACGTGTGACGTAATGCTCGATATATTGGCACTACGGCGGAGGCCCAAAAAAATGCATACACACCGCAACAGTTGTTATCCGTGCCCCTTTTAAAACCCCGAACTGAATTACACAGTTTTCTCTAAAGATGCCAGCAGTCGCATCATCGGTGATGCTATCATGTGATCGTCAGTAGAGAGGCGTATATTTTTCATGTTAAAGTGTGTATACGTTTTTGTTGGGCCCCTTATTTACTGAAAAAAAGTAAGAAACCTTTGGGAAATTAACAGTGTTTCAATGCAAAAAATCTAAAATATCTTCAGGATTAAACAAACCATCAGTTCAAAAAACTCTATCAGCCTTTTTTATTCTTGGTGCTTGGTGAAATCGCGGCAGGTTGTGAGATTATCATGGGATGGAGGGGTATATTATAAAAAAAGGTGAATAAATACAGCATGTTGGTTGCTCTGATCAGGATGAAATCTGATGCTTGTTTGTTTCCAAGTCATAATCGTTGCTTCTTTCGCATTGTACATAGAGGCCTTTGAGACGTTAAGGTCAAGATAAAAATATGGTTCCTCAACTGAACTTCATTAAAAAAAATCCCTGTCACTGTGTGTGTATTCGCCGCCGTTTTAAAAAAATGTCTTGTACTCCAGTGACGCTGAATTTAATAAAACTTTGGCGAGGGTCACCAACACTGAGGCCATGTCCGGGATTAAAGACAAGATCACATTAATAAAAAAGTGTCCTTTAGCTCCAAAGAGAGGACAGACAAAAAGATGGGACACTGATACTGTACTTTTCTGTTCTGTCTTTGCCTTCTGCACATTGATGCTGTTTCTTCTGTCCAGCATTCACTCTAATTACTCCTAACGTTTCTATAGCTCTTTCTGAACACACAAAAATCTCTACATTCTCGGGACTTACATTGCTGGCTGGGGTCGCACTCTGTAGTCATCTTGACGTAATTGGTCGGGAAGAGACCGGTGACGCCGTTGATTTCGCCTTTCCACCAGTTGGAGTCGTCCTTGTTGAGGACGTTGATCAGCTGACCTTTCTGGAACGTCACCTCATCCCCGTTGGCGGCTTTGTAGTCATACATGGCGATCACCTGGCACACTGAGGAAGAAGAACGAATAATATATTGAAAAGACAGCTTAATTATTATAAACGATGGCAATCATTTTTCAACAGACTCGCATCATCATAAGGTTCTGTTCAGCTTGATTGACTTAGCATCAGGTATGAGATAATGAGATTGACTGGTGTTCGTGTTCCCGCCTACCCTGAAAGCTCCCAGGCTCCGAAAGTTCACTAAGACCCTGAATAAATGATAAACAGTCAACAAAAAGATGCGTGTGACGTACGTGGCTGGGGTGCCGGAGTGGTTTTACCACTGTTGGGCTCTAGCAGTCTGACGTTTGAGGAATGAAACCAGCCCTTCTGGCGCTTCTTACCCCGAGCCTACAACACACACGTAACAAAGACCACCGATCAGATTAATTTACCTTTGGAAGTGTATCCACAGTTACGTTAAACAGACCTGCAGTTCTCCCAGCCACCAGCCACAGGAGTTCTTATGGAGAACAAGGATCAGCTGCCCCGGGTTCAAGTTCAGCTGCTCGGAGGTAACGGCCTCGCAGGATGACGTTACCTGCGCAATCTCTGAAAAAAGAAAGAGAAGAAGAGATATATAATGGGTGAAAACAGTCCCTTCTTCCTTGTTTTAAAAAACTCACCTGGCTTTTTAACGGAAGCACCACCTTTGGCAGTCTGGAAAAAGTAGTATGAAACAAATGTTAAAATCTTTCACAGTTCAGATCTTTAGCCATCTAAATAACACATCGTTATAAAATGTCTGCATACGTCTTTGGGTTTGACGTAGTTGGAAGGGAAGAGTCCCGATTGGTCGCCGATGCAGCCTTTCCACCACTCGCCCTCTTTTTCCGTTACCAAGATGACGTCTTCGGCTCGGAACGTCAGGTCACCTGGCTCGGGACTCTCGTACGTGTAAAGAGCCACATATTCTAGCAAAAACATCATCCGTGACACTCACCGTGAAATTTAAACAAAATGAAAGTTGAAATCGACGTAAAGAAGAAAACACAGCTCACCTTCATGAATTGCAGAGTCGGGCATTTCCAGATCTTCTACACTGGAATATAAAGGCCTGGAGGAAAAAAAGGAGAAGATTTCTGGTAAACAGGATCTGGTGTTGTGTTCGAGGTACTCTAGTTCCCTTTCACATCTTGACTTACTCCGTGTTTGTGTTGTTGGTGGTGGTCACCATGGAGACGTAAGTTTTGGGGAACCAGCCTTGGTTCTCCCGGAGTTCTCCGTACCACCAGTTCTCCTGCTGCTCCAGAATGGTGATGATGTCATCCTTAGCGAAGCCGAGCTGAGTGTCAGTGGTAGCTGTCCACTCACACACAGCTACGGCCTACGCACACACAGTGCCACGTGTCATTTTTTTAAACCTAACCAGACAGGTTTTAAACTTTAAAAGCCTTTGTTCAAATACACCTACTACCTGTGTGTGTTGTGTGTGTATCGCTGCAGGAGTGTGTGTGGGTGTTGGCCCCTCGATATCCACCCGAGGGATCCTGGAAAAGGAAGATAAATAAAAAATATAAAGTATCAAGAACAATAAACATGTAGGTGTAAATGGAGACAGAAACAGAATAAATTAAAAATGATATGAAAGACAGGTAAGTGTTAGATCAAACTTAGAAAGCCGACATCTTACTAGGGCATAATTCAGCACTCAGGACAGCTGCGTGCAACTGAACCGTTAAACACAATCTGTACAGACTGAGCTTTACCTAGAGTAGTCAATAGGGGGCACTGTGTTCTGTGTAGCAGCTGCTGTGGAATCTGCCTCATCGCTTTTACAGGTTTTCTCAGCGTAGCTCTCAGGAAACCAGCCGCTCCTGCCTTGGTAGGTGCCGTACAGCCACCCAGGCTCCCTCACCGTCGACTCATCCACCTGAGAGAAGTGTTGAGGGACGTTACTTTTTGAAGTAACTAATTACGTTACAAAATTACTGTCTTCAAAAAGTAATCAGTTACATTACATCATTACTTTCTGGTTATAAAAATAACTAGTTTGCGTACTTTTCCATTGAGATAGGAGTATAACAGCAGGAATAATGGGGGGAGGGGTATCGGGGCGGGGCTTGTAGGACAGTTTTCACACACACACACACTAATGGATTGGGAATGACTGCTGTCTGGCTCAAGGATTACATAAATTGTCTGAATAACGGATTACATTTTTGAAAAAATAACTAAGTAACTTAAATGGTGGACCTAACGCGTTAGATCACTCGTAACTCTAACGCGTTACTTTGTATGCACTTCTACCTATCCGTCTGACCGTGATCGTGTACCTCTATCAGACCATCCGCTTCCAGCGACAGTTCGTCAGAATTTCGAGCAGTAAAAGGATAAAGTGCTCTGTAGGTGCTCGGTGTGCTCTTCGTGCCCTGAACATCGAAACTAGCTGCTTGTACACCTGTACCTATCAAACATAAACAAGATACAGGAAGGACCATTAACAGGACACACAAACAGTGCACCAGCGTGCCATGTAAACACACGCATACACACACCTGTTGCATTTCCCGTACTGTTAAGCAGTGCAGAGAGCTGAGACTGAAGATCAACGCTGGCATTGATCACAGGATTGATCCCTCGCTCAGAGACTCCATCACCCTCCTTCTCCTGGCTGTCTATCTCTTCTGCTCTTCTTTTCTCCTCCTCCTCCTCTTCCTCTTTCACTCTTCGTTTTTCCTCCATCTCTCTCTCCTCTGCTCTCCTCCTCTCCTCCCTCTCTCTCTCCTCCCTCTCCTGCTGCGCGGCCTTCTCCTGGGCCTCGCGGAGTCGGGCCTGGGCCTGAAGTTGCTGCTCCTCTCTGAGTTTGGCTTCTCTCTCTTGAGCAAGCCTCCTCTGGCGCTCGTCCTCCTCCTTCTGCAGCCGTTCCTGCTCCAGCTTTGCCTGTCTGAGTTCACAAATACACACACAGTGGTCAACGTTTTTGTGTGTAAAGAGTTGTGTGTGAACACTGTAATGCTGCACATCTTTGATCACCTGGCCAGTTCTTCCTCTCTCCTCCTTTTATCCTCTTCCTCCTGTCTCCGTTTCTGCAGCTCCTTTACTTTTTCTAACTTCACACGGTTGAGCTGATCCAGCACGGCCTGCTGCTGCCGCTGCCTCTCTCTCAGTTCCTGCACGTGTTCCCAAGAATGCTTTATTAATGCTAGATGCGGACCTTTTGGGATGTAACATGTACTCTTAATAGCAGTCAGACTCTCCTAACCCTAATTTTCCTGACATGTATTTTGCTTTACTTACTGTATATTTAATAACATCTTACAGTTTCTCACAAACCCATGAGTTCCCAGGATTGTATGTAGTTAGGGTTCTCAGAGCCTTACATTCCCGTACACTACAGGATGTCTTCAGAGCCCTATGTTACCAGTCCACTATGTCATCAGAAGCCTACCCGACCTGTACACTATACCATCATAGAGCTACCTTCCCCATACACTATATTCTTAGAGCTCTACCTTTTACATAAACTATATAAACTATACCATCCCTGCCTTCCACATACACTTTGTCCTAATAGCCCTACCTTCCCAGTACACTATATCATCAAAGCCATACCTTCCCTATTTTCTATGTCCTCAGATCTCTAAGTTTCTTGTACACTATATCCTCAGAGTCCTACTGTAACTTCCCCATACACCATGTCCTCAGAGCCCTATCCTCCCCATACACTATGTCCTCAGGGCCCTATGTTCCAAGTACACAATATCCTCAGGACCCTACTTTCCCCATACACTATGTCCTCAGAGCCCTATCTTCCCTATACACTATGTTCTCATTGCCTTTTGGTCCCCTTACATTTTATCCTCAGAGCCTTACCTTCCCTGTACATTATGTCCTCAGACATCTTTACAATACATCTTACCCATACATTATATCATCAGAGACCTATATTCCCCATTCACTACAGGTGAAACTCGAAAAATTAGAATATCATGCAAAAATCCATTTATTTCAGTAATGCAACTTAAAAGGTGAAACTAATGTATGAGATAGACTCATTACATGCAAAGCGAAATAGTTCAAGCCGTGATTTGTCATAAATGAGATGATTATGGCATACAGCTCATGAAAACCCCACGAACCCCACGATCTCAGAAAATTAGAATATTGTGAAATTTCAAGGTTCAACATTCTGGGCTAACCTGGTTCAAAGTTTCACCTGTATGTTCTTAGAGCCCTACCTTTTCCATACACTATGTTCTCAGTGCCATACCTTTCCCATACACTATGTTCTCAGTGCCATACCTTTCCCATACACTATGTTCTTAGTGCCCTACATTTTCCATACACTATATCCTTAGAGCCCTACCTTCCCCATACAATATGTTCTCAGAGCCCACATTCCCATTACCATATGTCATTAAAACATACCTTAAACCTTCAGCTCCCAAAAACACAAATGCCTAGAGCCCTGTGTTACCAGAATGCCTTGATCCCAGAGCTGTTGTGTTCTCAGAGTCATTTGTCTTGCTATAATATTGTCATTCAACATCCACACAGTTGTATTATTTGCAAATATAGAACAATTATTTATATTTATATTTTGCGATACTGATATGGTACAAACCAAGGTAATGAAAGGAGTTCATTAATGGGGTTATAAAATGGATTAAAGATGTGTGAGTGGCCAGTAAACTCAGACACACAGATTTTTTTTAATAGATCCACAATCAAACAAACTTGAATAAAATTCACTGAAAGGAAAAGGTCATCGAATGCAAAAGAGACACATTTGCGTCTCGTAGAGTTAATAAACCTTGGTTGGACATTTGAGCCAGTTTAAGTACCCGTAATGAACCACTTCTCAGTTCTGTGAAACCTCAAGAATTATACTATGCGTTTCACATTAGAGGCCCTCGTCCCAGTTTTGCAGTCTGGTTTTTGCGTAAAGAGAAAAAGGGAAAGAAGTGACAGAACTCTCATCTTCCTCTCTTTTGCATTTCAGTGGCTTGGTCTGTTCGAGTTTACTGACGTGCTGAAAGTGAAATAACAATGGTAGCTTTAGATAATGCACTGTAGGGAGGAGGGTATGTAAGTTGGTAGGTGGGTTTTGGTAGGAACGGAAGGAAGGAACCTGCTATTTTCATAACATTCATTTAATATTAATGATCCAAAAGTGGTAAAATACAGTGGGGGAAAAAAGTATTTAGTCAGCCACCAATTGTGCAAGTTCTGCCATTTAAAAAGATGCGAGGGGCCTGTAATTCTCATCATAGTTAAACCTCAACTATGAGA
This sequence comes from Clarias gariepinus, assembly GCF_024256425.1. Classification (NCBI taxonomy): domain Eukaryota; kingdom Metazoa; phylum Chordata; class Actinopteri; order Siluriformes; family Clariidae; genus Clarias; species Clarias gariepinus. Next base: position 45,891,031 of record NC_071101.1, on the reverse strand, counting down.
GACGAAATAAGAAATAAAAAATGCCGAAAATCACATTGTAGGATTTTTAAAGAATTTATTTGCAAATTATGGTGGAAAATAAGTATTTGGTCAATAACAAAATTTCATCCCAATACTTTGTTTTATAGCCTTTATTGGCAATGACGGAGGTCAAACATTTTCTGTACGTCTTCACAAAGTTTTCTCATACTGTTGCTGGTATTTTGGCCCGTTCCTCCATGCAGATCTCTTCTAGAGCGGTGATGTTTTGGGGCTGTCGCTGGGCAACACGGACTTTCAACTCCCTTCAAAGATTTCCTATGGGGTTAAGATCTGTAGACTGGCTACGCCACTCCAGGACCTTGAAATGCTTGTTTTAAACTGATAACAGATGCCATTAATACAGGTAACAAGTGGAGGACAGAGGAGCCTCTTAAAGAAGAAGTTACAGGTCTGTGAGAGCCAGAAATCTTGCTTGTTTGTAGGTGACCAAATACTTATTTTCCACCATAATTTGCAAATAAATTCTTTAAAAATCCTACAATGTGATTTTCTGGGTGGCGACATGGTGGTGTAGTGGTCTGCACTGTCGCATTGCACCTCCAGGGTCTGAGTTCGATTCCTGGCCAAGCTTAATTCCGTCTCTCTGTGCATGGAGTTTGCATGTTCTCCACGCGCTTGGGGGGTTTTCCCTGGGTTCTCCGGTTTCCTCCCAATGTCCAAAGATATGCAGGTTAGGCTAATTGCCGTTCCCAAATTGCCGGTAGTACGTGAAAGGGTGTGTGTGTGAGTGTGTGTACAGTATGTGTGTGTGCCCTCCGATGGATTGGCACCCTGTCCAGGGTGTACCCTGCCTCGTTCTCTAAGCTTCCTGGAATAGGCTCTAGGTCCCTGCAACCCTGAATACAGGATAAAGCGGTATAGAAGATGAGTGAGTGAGTGAGTGAGTGAGTGATTTTCTGGATTTTTTTCTCATTTTGTCTCTCATAGTTGAAGTATACCTATGATGAAAATTACAGGCCTCTCACATCTTTTTAAGTGGGAGAACTTGCACGATTGGTGGCTGACTAAATATTCTTTGCCCCACTGTATCTTAGTTCCGCCAATAAGGGGTAGTGATGAGTAGATGAGTAAAGTAGACAAATGCAAAATGGAGGGATGCTCAGGGACAAGTGTGACACATGAAATAAGGAAAAAAGGAAAGCACAGAACCTTGATTAGAAGGAAGAGATTGGTTAGACAGCCCAGCAAAGAGAGAAGTCCCTGTAGCATACAGTCATCCATCTCCACTAACTACACCGAGGGCGAGAAGGAGGGTTAGACAAAGAAAGAGTGTGAGCGTATCCAAGAAAGGAGGGCATCAGAGAGTGAAAGAGCGGGTAAGCAAAGAGGAAAGAGCCTGGAAAAATAAACATTAGTATTGTTTGTTATTACTGAGTCTAAATCAGGAAAGTTACTGCATCCGGTCAAACATGTTGGCAGATATTTGAATGTTGTGTTAGTGTGTGTGTGTGTGTGATTCTTTTGTAGTCACGTTAGCATTATAGCATGCAAATAGTGTGGATCTGTAATCTCTCTGTCTTTGGCAGAGTGAAATGTCTGGGTTAAAATTTAGTTTAATCACTTCCACTATGCTTTAATAACCAGCCGATCCCATTTTAATAAGCATCGCATTTTTAAAAGTTTCAGTGTCTTGCTGTGAGATTTATTAGCGTTGTGTAACTCGCACGGACCTTCATGTCCTGCTTGTAGCGCTCCACCTCAGATAGCTTGGCTGTTGTCTCCCTCTCCAGAGCATCCAACTGCTCCTTCAACTTCCGGCAGCTCAGGTCCTTCTCACACGTCTTGTTCTTTACGTCGTTCACTCCTGCAGCTGAGGAAAGGACAAAAATAATAAAGAGAAATGTGGAAGATCTATCTGTATGATGGGGGTATCCAAAAAATTTCCAAACCAGTTTTGCACTGACCTTCATAAGTCAGTGTGCCAAAAAACATCCTCCTGTGTACATCAGGAGCTGTGCGACTGGTGCTATTCTGACCATGTGCATTACCTCGTTTGCTATTTCATCATGGTTAGCAAGTTAGAACAAAGAGTAAACGTGATGTCCTGCATGTAACTAGACAAATCTACCACAGACACATTTTACATGATTCAGCAAGTTTACAGTGAAGCTGCAATGAGCTGTTTGAGGTGTTTTAAGTGGCACACACTTTTCAAGAGCAGAAGAACAAAACTGGAAGTGGATGAGAGATCAGGAAGACCTTTAATGAACTCAACCACAATTCGGCCATTTGTGCATGATGGTCATCGGAGAACAATCCACAAAAAAACGTTCAGGCAATCCCATGAGCCATGTTGCTGCCAAGTTTCTTCCCAAGCTGCTGACCCAGGAGCAGAAGGAACATTGCATCAAAATCTGCTAAGAACGCCGTCAGAGTGAAGTGGATGACCCTTCTTTCATGTTAAGGATCATTACCGGTGGTGAAACTTGGGTGTATGGGTACAACTGATTTAACAGTGAAAGACCCATCATCTCCAGGACCAAAAAAAGAGAGGCAGGTCAGCAGCTGTACCAAGTGTGTGATTTAGAATTCCATCAGTTCATCAATCCATGAATTCACTTACCATTCCATGCATCTATCTCTGCATAGATTGACCGTATATGACCATATGTGTGCTTTCCCGCCATTTATTTGCCTTTTCATCCTAGCATCCATCTATCAACATATCCATTCATGGATTCATTTTTTATCCCCTTTAATGCTCAGTGCATTTGTACTGTACACTTATCCAGTCATCCATCCATATACTATTCTACTTCTACTTCTTAATACATCTGCTCTCTTTATCTAACCACATGTCCTTCCATCCATCAATTTGTCATCTATCCATTTCTTAATGCATCTATAAATGGATTTTGTGTGTGTGTGTGTGTGTGTGTGTGTGTGTGTGTGTTCTTACAGCTAGTGTTGCTCTGGGTGAGATCTCTCAGTTTATCCGTCATTTTCTGTTTCTCTGGAGCCAGATTATTCATCTGTCTCTGAACATCCTGGAAAACATTTTTAAAAAAGTTCTGACATTTACAGTATACTGTAGTACAGTATGTACTATAGTAGCTATACAAGAGAAACCACCCTAAAACATCTGTATTTAAACCTTTGACTAGGTAGAGCTTAGCACATTTTTTTCTTTGTTTTAAGGTGCATCTGAGAAACCTAAGAAATTCAACATGTTCAAGCTGCATCATTGCGAACCTCAAACTGCAGCTGAAGGGAGTTGATGTCAGCGATGCGTCCGTCTCTTTTCTGATTGATAAGCTCTAGCTCCGCCCTCTTGACCCGCCTCTTGCTCTGGGCATCGCGGAGACAGTCTGAGATTTGCTTGTGCCTGTTTCCCTGGGAATTTATAATTTCATAAGAGGTGTAAGTTCAAGTACAATCTCATTTATTTCCATGCTGAGCTGCTACTTCATGTGTCACAGGTGATTTGTAAAGTGTATGTAAATGGTTGAGGTAGTATCACTGCAAATAAATGTTCTTATCTGTCTCTAGCCCAGGGAAATCTCTGTCCAATGCAAATCATGGCACCATGTCACTTTAATATCCGCTTCTAATGCTGTGGCTTTACTGAACCAACTTTAAATAGTCAGATTTCAAATCAGATCTGGCCTGAGGAATAGACAGTGTGTGTGTTATTGTGTAAGACGGAAGTCTGACCACAGCCTCCAGCTCTTGCTCCAGACTCCTCTTCCTGGCTGTGAGTCTCTCAATATCTCTCTTCTCTTTTTCGCTCTGAGCCTGAAGCTCCACCCACTTCGTCTTCTCCCACTCCATCCGCCTCTGTCGCTTCGCTGCCTGAAAGAGGGGAACAGCACGATTAGACCTGAATTTACAGACACAGGGTCTTAGAGTCCCTCTGAAGAACGGGTGATCTCTGTTCCTGTGTGTCTTAATGAAAGGGGTGTGGCTTCTATAAATGTCTTACACTGAAAGGGGTGTGACCTCTATACCTGTCTCTCATTTAAAGGGGTGTGGCTTTTATACCTGTAATCTGACAGAAAGGGGTGTGTGGCTTCTATACCTGTAACCTGACTGAAAGGGGTGTGGCTGCCATACCTGTGCCTGACTGAAAGGGGTGTGGCTGCCATACCTGTGCCTGACTGAAAGGGGTGTGGCTTCTATACCTGTCTCTCATTTAAAGGGTGTGGCTTCTATACCTGTAACCTGACAGAAAGGGGTGTGGCTTCTATACCTGTCTCTCATTTAAAGGGTGTGGCTTCTATACCTGTAATCTGACAGAAAGGAGTGTGGCTTCTATACCTGTAACCTGACTGAAAGGGGTGTGGCTTCTATACCTGTCTCTCATTTAAAGGGTGTGGCTTCTATACCTGTAACCTGACAGAAAGGGGTGTGGCTTCTATACCTGTCTCTCATTTAAAGGGTGTGGCTTCTATACCTGTAATCTGACAGAAAGGAGTGTGGCTTCTATACCTGTAACCTGACTGAAAGGGGTGTGGCTTCTATACCTGTCTCTCATTTAAAGGGTGTGGATTCTATACCTGTAATCTGACAGAAAGGGGTGTGGCTTCTATACCTGTAATCTGACAGAAAGGGGTGTGGCTTCTATACCTGTAATCTGACAGAAAGGTGTGTGGCTTCTATACCTGTACCTGACTGAAAGGGGTGTAGCTTCTATACCTGTAACCTGACTGAAAGGGGTGTGGCTGCCATACCTGTGCCTGACTGAAAGGGGTGTGGCTGCCATACCTGTGCCTGACTGAAAGGGGTGTGGCTTCTATACCTGTCTCTCATTTAAAGGGTGTGGCTTCTATACCTGTAACCTGACAGAAGGGGGTGTGGCTTCTATACCTGTCTCTTATTTGAAGGGTGTGGCTTCTATACCTGTAACCTGACAGAAAGGGGTGTGGCTTCTATACCTGTAACCTGACTGAAAGGGGTGTGGCTTCTATACCTGTCTCTCATTTAAAGGGTGTGGCTTCTATACCTGTAACCTGACAGAAAGGGGTGTGGCTTCTATACCTGTCTCTCATTTAAAGGGTGTGGCTTCTATACCTGTAATCTGACAGAAAGGAGTGTGGCTTCTATACCTGTAACCTGACTGAAAGGGGTGTGGCTTCTATACCTGTCTCTCATTTAAAGGGTGTGGCTTCTATACCTGTAACCTGACAGAAAGGGGTGTGGCTTCTATACCTGTCTCTCATTTAAAGGGTGTGGCTTCTATACCTGTAATCTGACAGAAAGGAGTGTGGCTTCTATACCTGTAACCTGACTGAAAGGGGTGTGGCTTCTATACCTGTCTCTCATTTAAAGGGTGTGGCTTCTATACCTGTAATCTGACAGAAAGGGGTGTGGCTTCTATACCTGTAATCTGACAGAAAGGGGTGTGGCTTCTATACCTGTAATCTGACAGAAAGGTGTGTGGCTTCTATACCTGTACCTGACTGAAAGGGGTGTAGCTTCTATACCTGTAACCTGACTGAAAGGGGTGTGGCTGCCATACCTGTGCCTGACTGAAAGGGGTGTGGCTGCCATACCTGTGCCTGACTGAAAGGGGTGTGGCTTCTATACCTGTCTCTCATTTAAAGGGTGTGGCTTCTATACCTGTAACCTGACAGAAGGGGGTGTGGCTTCTATACCTGTCTCTTATTTGAAGGGTGTGGCTTCTATACCTGTAACCTGACAGAAAGGGGTGTGGCTTCTATACCTGTAACCTGACTGAAAGGGGTGTGGCTTCTATACCTGTCTCTCATTTAAAGGGTGTGGCTTCTATACCTGTAATCTGACAGAAAGGGGTGTGGCTTCTATACCTGTAACCTGACAGAAAGGGGTGTGGCTTCTATACCTGTAACCTGACAGAAAGGGGTGTGGCTTCTATACTTGTACCTGACTGAAAGGGATGTTGTCTCTATACCTGTCTCTCAATGAAAGGGGTGTGGCCTGTATACGTATGTGTCGCAGTGAAAAGGATGTGGCATTTATGTCTGTCTGTCTTAAACAAAGAGGTGTGGCCTCTATACTCATCTGTTTCAGGAAAAGGGGTGGGGCCTTTACACCTGTCCGTCTAAGAGAAAGGGGTGTGGCCTCTATACCTGTCTGTCTCAGTGAAAGGGGTGTGGCCTTTATACCTGTTTATCTCTTTGAAATTGGTGAGGCATTCATACCTGTCTGTCTCACAGAAAGAGGTGTGGCCTTTATACCTGTCTGTCCCAGAGAAAGAGGCATGGCCTCTCTCCCTTTCACTCGAGACATTTGTGTGTGTTTCAAACCCACCTCCTGTTTCTCAAGCTCCTTCAGTCTCTCCTCTTCTCGCCGTCTCTCCATCTCTCTCTGCCTCTCCATGCGTTGCTCCTCCTCTTTCTGTCTTTGCAGAGCCTCTCTTACTCTTCGTTCCTGCTCCTCCCTCTCTCTCAGCCTCCTCCTCTCCTCCTCCCGTCGCTCCTCCTCCCGTCGTCTCTCAACTTCGCGCCGCTGCTCCTCCTGCAGGGCCTGCCGCCGCTTCTCCAGCTCCATGCTGCCTCGCTGGAAGTTCTCCCGTAGCTTATCCTCAAACGACACTAAGATTACGTTAAAGAAGTTATTAAAAAGTTATAAAAAGTACCATTTTTTAAACATTTGAAGACAAGAAAGCAGTGTGTGTTTACCATTGCTCTTGCTCTTGTGTGCAGGTTCTGGTTCGATGGGCTCAGTGCTGATTAGAGGAACGGACCCGTTTGGTAGGTCACATGACTTCGCTGTTCTACACACACAAACGTTATTCAGTAACCAGCACTAAAACATCAATATTTTCAAAGCTACCTCTACTTGGCCTTACTATCTATAGTTATGCAGATTTATAAGTGTGTGTGTGTTACCTGAAAGATGGTGGCAAGAGATCAGCAGGTAGGGTCAGAGGTAACGGACGTCCCGTTTTGGCCATGTCCACGAGATGCATAGCCAGAATGAACTCTTCTGCTCGTAGCTGACCATCCCGATCCACGTCTGCCAGAGTCCTAATGACACACACACACACACACTCTAAACAGGTGTACAGGTGTAAACACATCCTGTATATGTAACATGTTGAGGCACTGCACTCACCAAATGGTGGCCAGTTGCGTCTGGGTGAGATTAGAAGACATGAGAGCGTTCCTGACCTGTGGACCTGTGACCCCACACACTAATTATAAATACATTCACAATATCCCATACCCCCACCTTATCACCAGCCCAACCACACACACACACACACACACACACACACACACACCTGACAGGTATCCCGTCATCAGCTTGTCCAGGACATTGAACTGTTGGCGGTATTTGAGGCGAGACGACTGAGGCACCGCCCAGTCAGACATTCCAGTTTTAGGGGAGTTGCTCGCCAGGGAAGTGGTGGAGGAGGAGTTTGAGCTAATGGCAGGCAATGGCAAATCACAAATCACAAAATAAAAATTAAAAATTAAAAAGTGTTCTATGACAGACAAGCTAAAGTTACTTGAATATCATCTAGTGGTAATTCATGTAAACGTGACATTGTTATAATTGTGAAATCAGAATGCAGTGAAATAAAGATCAGGTTTCACCACCCGAGTCTGATTCAGTACCTGCTGGATGCCAAGTCCAAGAGTGAGTGAGATTTACTCAGACCTGGAGAGAAAGAGAGTGGGAGATACACTAAAATATCGGGCAGTGTTTCTTTCTATATATTCATTCAGATTTAATCCCAAACCTTTAATCCTGGTGTACAGTGGGGGTAATAAGTATTTGATCCTCTACAGATTTTCTAAGTTTGCCCGCTTACAAAGAAATGAAGGGTTTATAATTTTCATCATAGGTTTATGGTAAAGGATTGAGACAGAATATCAAGCAAAAATCCAGAAAAAGCACATGATACAAATGTTATAAATCGATTTGCATTTCAGTAAGGGGAAATAAGTATTTGATCCCCAAGCAACCAACAGTAATGATGGCTCCCACAGACTGGTTATGTGCTCACATGATACACATATCTATTTAAGAAGGAGCTCCTAACAACAACGCGTAATGTGTACAAAAGCCACCCGACCACAGATTCTCTATCTTCCATTCAAATCTCATCACTATCAGCAAGACCAAACAGGTGTCAAAGGAAGTCAGGGACAAGCACAAGGCTGGGACCTGTACAAGGCTGGAATGGGCTACAAAACCATCAGCTAGAAGCTTGGTAAAAAGGAGACAACTTCTGGGGTGATTATTTGCAAATGGAAAAAATACAAAGTAACCATCAATCGCCCTCAGTCTGGAGCTCCATGCAAGATTTCACCCCATTGGGTAAGAATAATCATAAGAAAAATTAGGGATCAGTGCAGGACTACAAGGGAGGAGCTTGTGAAAGATCTCAAGGCAGTTGGGACCACAGTCACCAAACCACACATCGGTAACATGATATGCCGCCAAGGATTGAAATCAGTGCAGTGCAGCAAGGCCCCCCCTATTTAAGAATGCACATGTACAGGCCCATCTGAAGTTTGCCAATGAACAGAAGGATTGGGATAAAGTAAGACCAAAATTGAGCTCTTTGGTATTAACTTGACACTCCGTTTTGGGCGGAAAAAAATGCAGACTATGACCCCAAGAACACCATCCCTACAGTTAAGCACGGAGGTGGAAACATCATGCTTTAGGGCTGGTTTCATGCTAAAGGTACAGACTGACTTTGCTGCATTGAGAGGTTAATAGACGAGCCATGTATTGTAAGACTTTGGATGAGAACCTCCTGAAGATGGGTCGTGGATGGGTCTTCCAGCATGACAATGACCCAAAACATAGTGCCAAGGCAACACAGGAGTGGCTCAAGAAGAATCACATCAAGGTCATAGAGTGGCCTAGCCAGTCTTCAGACTATAATCCTATAGAAAATTTATGGAGAGAGCCGAAACTTTGAGTTGCCAAGCGGCAAGCAAGAAACCTTAAACAGTAAGAGAAAATCTGTAAAGAATAGTGGATCAAAATGCGTCCTGGGATGTGTGCGAACCTGGTAACCAACTACAAGAAAAGTCTTACCTCTGTGCTTGCAAACAAGTTTTTTTCCAGCATGTACTAAGGCAGTTTCACTTGAGGATCAAATACTTATTTACCTCACTGAAATGCAAATCGATTCATAACATTCGTATCATGTGCTTTTTCTGGATTTTTGCTTGATATTCTGTGTCTATCCTTTACCATAAACCCAAGATAAAAATGATAAACCCTTAATTTCTTTGTAAGGGGGCAAACTTAGAAAATCTGCAGGGGATCACATACTTATTTCCCCCACTGTATATGTGTTTGTGTGGGTGTATTACCCGGGGCTGGGGTCAGCATGGTGGCAGTACCATTGGGTAAGGCTGGCAAACTGAGCGAGTCAGGAATCAGAGGAAGAGGCAGCAGAGGTTGCACAGCTGGCACAGAGTTCAGAGAGGTCATGGAGGTCATGGAAGAACCGATGGGCATCGGGGTCAGCATGGGCATCGTAGGCATGATGGATAGGTTTGGCATTGAGCCCATACCTACAAACACGCACACCCGCACACAAACACACCGTTTCCATTGTTCAGTCGACACAGACACAATGTTCTAGACTTACAGTATTAAACATAAATAACATCTGCTTTAGGAAACGTCACTTTACTGCTTTAGTGTTCTATTATTTTCAATCAATGATCCTTGAATACAATAAACCTGAATCACTGCTTATATCCTCTGACTTGTTTCCCCGAGCCTTGTTATGATTCCACACCATTAATTCGTAATGTACTGGTCGTGAATAATTCACTCCATTTATACACGGGTTAATCGTTAGCACAGGAGGAAGTTCTTTTACATTCTGGTGATGCTCAGGCTGTAAAGGTTGCTATTAAAAAAGGTTCACTTACTTCCATCCTTGTTATTAGGATTGTGGTATTAAAAGGCCCCCTTGACATTTAAATATCCGGTCTTTGATAATAAACTCGCCCTTACTGAATCAAACTCTGAATCAAATGAATAAAAACCCCATGTAAGATGAGCTGTTTAAAAGAGCCGGATTATTTATGCGAGCTGTAACGCGCACGGTCGCTTCTGACACACGGTTTACCGAAGCGCGCCGATGATGTCACAACAGGTGTCGGGGTTTGCTTCATGATGATTGGCAGAGACGAGGGGAGGGGCTGACCCTGGAGCTGCAACTTAATCAACTTCATGGCGATGGAGAACTCCAGACGATCCATTTTCCCATCCTTCCCCATGTCAGCCAGTGCCCTGGAAGTGAAATACAAGAATAGATAGTGAGAGATGGGCCGGAGAGAGAAGGAAACAGGGGGAAAGAGAGAGACGGAGGTGATGTATTGCCCAAAGAGAAATGAAACTCTGGAAACCGTTAAAAGAGAATGACCCACTTTTGTATTATTGTAAAGCTCTGCAGTACTACCACACCACTATAGCCAGTACACAGATCTTGTACCTGAATATAAGTTGAAACACATTAGGTAAAATATTACTCAAGTAAAAGTAGAAGTATTCCATCCTTAAGCTCACATTTTGATTTCAAACACCTATAACATTACTAAGCATGTCGCAACGGAAACGCAATTACGTACATTTTATCTTCTGATCAAGCTACTGATATATGAAATATTCTCTATTTCCTTAAATACATTGGAGCCTCGGATTCCAAGCATAATTGGTAATAAGCATAATTGTAGCGGACTCGTATTTCAAAATACTTGTAAATCAAAGCAAATTTTCCATAAGAAATAATGGAAACTTAAATTATTCGTTCCACAGCCCAAAAAAATAAATACAAAAAAAATTAATACAAAATATAAAGTAAAAATAAAACTTTTTTTTAAAAACCTGACAGATAAGTGTTTCCGTTTATGAGCGCAGGTGCTGTTTGTGTGTGTGTGTGTGTGTGTGTGTGTGTATGTGTGTGTGTGTAAAAGGCCACAATGTCCAATGGCAAAGTGCAAGCTGATACAGAGAGGAAGAAAAAAATGGATCTTTAACCTCTCTAATGAGACTTGCTTTTGCTTTCCACATGCGTTGTACATACACACATACAAACACAAAATTAAATATATTTTACGTGCATATATCCGAGGGAACTCAAACTGAACCAAACTATCTGGCCCTAAGCAGAAACTACACTGTGGCGGACTATCTGAGCACGGTGACTGAGAAACACCCTGACGAAGTACAGACTCAGTGAGCACCGTCTGGCCATTGAGACGGGGCGACACAGACAGTCCTGGCTGCCCCGAGAGAGGAGCCTGTGCCAGCACTGTGCACTCAATAAAATAAAGACAGGGCTGCACGTGCTCACTGCATGCCCTAAATACTGTACCAGCGCATTCACACTGAACACTTAAATAAAAAACAATCATCACGTATCATACAATATTCCTGGTTTAACACAGGTTCTACGTCCTGTTGGAGTCGTGCCACATCCTGTTTGAAGTGGTTACATTATGAATCCTTTACCTAACAGGTACACACACTTAAACACACACTGCGTCCTGAGTCTCAAATCCACCACCTGTCTGTCACATACTCACATTTAATGTAGACTCTGTAATAAAATGTGTGTATGCGTGTGTGTGATGTAATCAGAATTTATTACACTCGGTATACTTTATGTCTTGTCTACTACACTGAAAGAAAACCAGTAGATCTCTTGAAGTTTTAACGTGAACGTTTACTCCCTCATGCATTATTAATCCCGTTTCTGTTTGAAATCGCTTGGCACTGAGCAGAGGTTCAGAGGAAGTTCACTCGATTTATCGACAAATCTTTCATTTCCATCTGCACAGCACAGCAGCATGACTTCTCTCGGCATCGTTAAGCCTAAAACAATGACATCACTCAGTCATTCAACCGAAAAACTGTACATCGTCACTGCAGTTAATACACTCGTACACTCTTATTCCTCTTACACCATGTCTCACATCCATAACGGTTAAAGGAGGGCGCGTCTTACTTTTTATCTGTTTACAGTTTAACAAAAACAAGCTCGCATTATCACTGATGTCACTGCAGCGATAAACTTTCACCGCTTGTCGTGATAACTGAGAAAATGGGAAAACATTGTGACCTGGTATTTTTTGAGACAGGCTAACTTTTGGAGTCATGTTACAGAATATCATAAAAGGAACATTTCTTGCTGTGTGTGTGTGAACGGAATTGACCAATCACATCCATCGGTTTAGGCGTGATCTGATTGGCTGAGAGACTCTGCTCGAGTCTCAAGGGCAGAAACTGAACTTGATGAACTATGTAGGTCATCACTGTGTTGATAAACTGTAGGAAAAGTTATAATAATAATAATAATAATAACTCGATACAAGTTTTTTTTAGCAAATCTGTGAAATCAGCTAATTTCTTCGTATCCGTTGTTTAACGGCGGTTGTAATCCAGTAGATTACATCAGCACCAACTGTAGGTTTTATTCTTCTCATCTTCTCAGCCTCCTAAAGGCTCATTCCCCTTTCTTCTTCTTCTTCTTCTTGTTTTACGACGGTCGGCCTCCGCTAAGTTGCATTACCGCTAAATTCTGCTCTGCGCCGTTATCATTCAGTTGAAGTGTGAATGTCTTGTTCTTGTTTTTGAAGGCTCATTCCCATCTCCATCAGAGCCTTTTACATGAGCATCAGCTCCGCCCCCAGGGGAGAGGCGTGGTTTGGCCTAGGTTGCCGTGGCAACCCTGTATTCCACGGCTCTCACACAGCTTAACATCCCCATTCATCTATACAGAGAAACGGTAGTCTGCTTCGGAGACTTGTAGCGCAACAGATCTTAGGCCTAGAGCTTAGACGTTGAATTTTTTTGCCATGGAAAGAGGCTTTACTCTTTCTTAACGTGAGGTTTAATGTGTCTACTCTAAAAATTGTGATTTTAGGAGCAAGCTAAACAAAAAAACTCTGGAAATTTAAAGAGTGTAAAGTCTTATTGTTGTAATAGGATTTTTGGTTTGGTTTCGGTCTCCAACAGCTCTCGGTAACGTCCAGACTGTTTTATGTATTTGATTTCTCCATTTATTGTTTAGAACAGTCAGGAGACCTGCCTCTACGATTTAATATAAGTTTTATGGCAAAAATCTTTTAGTTAGAGCGAAATTGAAGTGGAGGTAGTTTTTTTTTGCTGATTCACTCCAGCCACACTTTAAGACTCCATAAGGAATGATTTTGGAGAGAAAAATAGTCGGAATTTTCCAGAAAACTGTCTGTCCAATTCCTTAGAAAAGTCAAGACATAAGTGACACTTATGCCTTGGCTTTTCAGGAACGTGTGTGCCGGGTTTCAGCCCGATCGCTCCATCTGTGCGACCCAGATTTTTTGCCAAAAAAAGTGGGGCAATAATAAAAAAAATATATAATAATAAAAAAAAATAAAAAAAATAATAATAATAATAATAAAATATGTGCAATAACAATATGTTTTCAATCTATATACATAAAACATAGAGAGAGTTCTGCAAAAAAATAGATACACAAATCATAAATATTTTAATCTGCTATATATTGATATATAAGGTAATATTATTAACATTATATTTATATCACATGCATCATACGATTTTTCTTTCCTGAGGTGTGTATACATGACCCTGTTTTTCTGAAAATGTTTTTTTTTTAGAAAGAGAAGTTAAGCAGAATTTAGAGGAGAGAGGGAGAGGAGAGGGGGAGAGGTAGAGATATAGAAGAGGGGGAGAGGGGGGGGGTGAACTCACACAAGGCAGACTTTATTTAAACCATCAGACAGACTCGATAAGGCCTGTTTTGTGTGTGTGTGTGTGTGTGTGTGTGTGTGTGTGTGTGCTCTTACCAGATCTCAGCCAATACCGAAGCAGGAAGTCCAGACTGTAGAAAGAACTTGCGTGCTTGATCTCCTACACACACACACACACACACACACAGACAATTTATCAGAGAACTCCTTATTAGTAATTAACTCTATAGGTTGTGTTTTCTGATTGTTCTAGTCTCCTAACATCTAGTGACACTTCTGTAACATTAAACTGGTGATAAAGTTTTGAAGTTTTTGAACCTAAACAGCGTTGGTTACATGGCGCTGCGTGAAGTGAAGTGTGTGCAGAGGAACTGTGTGTGTGAACACGCTCATGGTTAATTACAGAGTTGTGAGAGTTACTCCACACCGCACTGACCTCAATTCAATTCCCACCCTTATCACGGCTCTCTCTCTCTCTCTATGTGAGTGTGCATGCGTGAGTGTGTGTGTGTGTGTGTGTGTGTGTGTGTATACACACTCACCTGACACGTATCCCAGAGTGGGAGTGAGGGAGTCGAACTGTTTGTCATGCTTCCCTCTCTCTTCTGGGGTTATGGCCCAAATAGTAAACCCACCTGAGACCCAGAAAGAGTTAATCATTATAAATCCTACACACCTTCTTGACACCTTCACACACTCGATCTAAAAGCTAAAAAAAAAAAAAAGCAGACCTGTGTGTGTGTGTGCAGTGTGTGTAGACCGTGTGTATCAGTGTGTAACAGGATACCGAGGTGCATGCGCGCAATCACAGCTCACTTTCTCAAACTCCAGTCCCCCTCTCCCTAACCACCAAATATGGTTATTATTCACCAGAAACAGGAAATACCAAGCTGCGGGGCTTGGGTGGCACTTCCTGGTGGCAGCGTCTAGTTTATGCACACACACACACACACACACACGCGCGGATCATCTTAATAGCAGCTTCTGCAGCGTCCTCTCTAGAGGTCTAACAAGAGCAACAACAAACCCACAGACCTTCTTCCCTCTCTTTCTCTCTCTCTCACACACACACACACACGTGTAGAACACAGATAGCACTAATCTCCTGAGGTTAAAATGTAAACTTGCGTAACCTTCAGGCCGTTCCCTGCTGTGCGAGAAGCTATTTACACATGAAGAAGGTCAGCCTGATAAACAGAGAAAGGCACATCATGCAAATGAGCTGGACCTCAGGTGGAGCAGGAGAGGAGGAAGGGTAAAGAAACACGGCCGAGTGTATGAAACACACATGCCCAGGTTCAACATGGACGAAAATGCAGGACGAGTTTAAAACAGGCGATGTTTAGACGGAGAACACCGCACTGGAAGGTGAAATCATAGCACGTATAGGCCACGCCTACTTCACTGAGACTGACAGGCATAGAGGCCACACCTACCGAAACTACCGATCAGGAAAATAGAATAAATTTGCTTTGCGTGATATAATATACACTACGTTGCCAAAAGTATTCGCTCGCCTGCTTTGGAACTTGAGTACCATCCAGTCCTCAATCCATAGGGTTTGATATGATGTTGTATGATGCCCCGCCCCCTTTGCAGCTATAACATCTTCACCTCTTCTGGGAAGGCTTTCCACAAGATCATGGAGATTCTTCCGGAATCTTCCAGAAGCACATTTTAGATTTTAGGTTAGACACTGATGTTGGACAAACTGTTGACACAAAATTGTCCAAACTGTCTTGGAACTTACTGGAACTTAGGGGCCGAGACCAACTCCTGAAAAAAACAACCTCACATTAAGTCCATAAAGACATGGAGAAGTGAGTTTGGTGTAGAAGAACTTGACCGTCCTGCACCTTAACCTGACAGAACACTTTTGGGATGAATTGGACCGGAGACAGCGAGGAGACAGACCTTCTCGTCCAACAGCGGTGTCTGACCTCACAAATGTGCTTCTGGAAGATTCCAGAAGAATCTCCTAAATCTTGTGGAAAGCCTTCTCAGAAGAGTTAAAGCTGCAAAGGGGGCGGGGCCGACATCATATCAAACCTTATGGATTGAGAACTGGATGCTACTCAGGTTCATATGCATGTGAAGGCAGGCAATAACTTTAGTAATATCGTGTACGTCTTGTTGCCCCGTGACACACACGGCTACGAGTTAAACACACGGCTCGTTGTTCATCCTCAGATGATAGTCGACCCAACGGGGTCCCAGAGGATCCTCTCCCTCTCAGGATCAGCATCACTCCTACAGGGATCCACTCCACCGCTACCATGGTGTTAGCGTTCAGCGACCTGAATCCGGATCTCTTCTACCCTGGGGCTCGTCTTCCTTTTCTTAACTCATCTGTGCATTCCTCTTGCATCACTTCTTTTTCTTTTTCTTGTTTTCTTCCTCCACTAGAAACCAGATACCCACTGAAGGTCTGCGTCTTAAAATACACTTAAGTTTAGAGTGTGTGCTTTTTCTTTTTCTTTTTTTTTATGAAAGCACGCTGGAAAATTGTAGAATGAGTTCGTGAAGGAAGGGGGAAAAAAAGAAAGAAAAAAACGACCTCTGTGATTTCATGTTCGAATGTTTTAATTAATCATGACGACCTCGTTTCGGATCGCGGTTCTGTTGACGAGGGGAAAAATATGAGCCGGGGAAAAAGAGAATAAGAGAGAGAGATGACAATGACACCTCTGTGTTGGCTTCTTTAAATACACACACACACACACACACACACACACACACACACGGATAGTATTCTTACCATTCATGGTTGCAGGTGGGATTCAAGTATCTTCTGTTCAGCTGGCTAGCTAACACTCATCTGCGGAGAGAGAGAGAGAGAGATTAGGGATGCTAGCATGGCTTTGCGCTGATAGGTGGAATTAGCACTCAGAGAAAAAAAGGGAAAATAGTCAAAGTGTGTGTGTGAGTGGGGAATTGAGTGAACAGAGAGAGAGAGAGAGAAAGGAAGGTGAAAGAGACACTGTGACACTCGATACTCGGAATCCTCCACCCTTCTTTCTCTCCGTCACTGTATTTTTCTTTTTTTTTAAAGATACGTTTACTGTATCTATTTTCACACTGTATGGAATCGAGTCATTCATCTCTGTCCTCTCCCCGTGTGTGTGTGTGTGTGTGTGTGATTTAAAGTGACCCACTTTTGAAAAGAAAGGCATAGTACTGTAAAAGTTCACACAAATACACACAGTGTCCTCTTCACCCCGTTGCAGATCGGTACTGACCCCATCAACACGCAGTGAGAGTTGAGAGTTGAGGTTTATTCCCATGTCTCTTGCCTGGGGGTCGAACATGTTCCTCCTACGTCTAGTTATGATCCTGGGTTGTCCCTGTCTTGCCTGTAATTGTGTACATTCACAGGCGTTGACCTTCAGACTCTTTACTGACTAGGAGTTTGGACGTCATACAGGATAACGCTTCTCCTGAATCTTCCTTGTAACAGGAGTATTGCTCAGTTTCTGATGGGTTACTGTATCCAGGATGGATGGATGGATACAGTCATAGCCAACATTATTGGCACCCTTTCAAAATTGTGGATAAATAAGATTGTTTCAAGCATGTGAACTCACCTAGGGCAAGTAACAGGTGTGGGCAATATAAAAGTCACACCTAAAAGCAGATAAAAAGGAGAGAAGTTCACTTAGCCTTTGCATTGTGTGTCTGTGTGTGCCACACTAAGCATGGACAACAGAAAGAGAAAAAGAGAACTTGGTGAGGACTTAAGAACCATCTCCATGTAAGTCCATCTCCAGAGATCTAAATTTGCCTTTGCCCACAGTGCGCAACAGTATCAAAAAGTTTGCAACCCATGGCACTGTAGCTAATCTCCCTGGGTGTGGACGGAAGAGAAAAATTGATGAAAGGTTGCAACGCAGGATAGTCCGGATGATGGATAAGCAGCCCCAAACAAGTTCCAAAGACATTCAAGCTGTCCTGGAGGCTCAGAGAGCGTCAGTGTCAACGCGAACTATCTGTCGAGATTTAAATGAAATGAAATGAAATGCTATGGCAGGAGACCCAGGAGGACCCCACTGCTGACACAGAGACATAAAAAAGCAAGAGTAAAGTTTGCCAAAATGTACTTGAGTAAGCCAAAATCCTTGTGGACAGATGAGACCAAGATAACGCTTTTTGGTAAAGCATATCATTCTACTGTTTACCAAAAACGGAATGAGGCCTACAGAGAAAAGAACATAGTACCTACAGTCAAATATTGTGGGGGTTGTTTTGCTGCCTCTGGCACTGAGTGTCTTGACTGTGTGCAAGGCATCATGAAATCTGAGAATTGCCAAAGGATTTTGGGTCGCACTGTAGAGCCCAGTGTCAGAAAGCTGGGTTTGCGTTCGAGATCTTGGGTCTTCCAGCAGGACAATGACATCAAACATACTTCAAAATGCACTCAGAAATGGATGGGAACAAAGTGCTGGAGAGTTCTGAAGTGGCCAGCAATGAGTCAAGATCTAAATCTCATTGAACACCTGTGGAGAGATCGTAAAATTGCTGTTGGGAAAGGCACCTGAGACCTGGAGCAGTTTGCAAATCAAGAGTGGTCCAAAATTCCGTGTGAGAGGTGTAAGAAGCGTATTGATGGTTATAGAAGGCAGCTGATTTCAGTAATTGGTAATCAAAGGGTGTGCAACCAAATATTAAGTTAAGGGTGCCAATAATTTTGTCCAGCCCTTTTTGGAGTTTTGTGTGACATTATGTCAAATTAGCTTTTTTCCCTCCCTTTTTTGTTTTGTTTTAATACACACAAAAAGAATAAACATGTGTATAGCGAAACATGTGTTAATGCAATACTTTTCTGTGAGAAATCCATGATGATCTGGAAAAATTTCAGGAGTGCCAACAATTTTGGCCATGACTGTGTGTAAATACTGGTGTGTAAATCCTGTATATGCCTAGGTCTTCAATGATGTCACACCGGTATTGCTGACTGATTAAACAATTACTGTAGTTTATGTAAAAAGTTTTCTTCTGATTGTCTTCTAGAAGCTCTAGAGGAGTAAAGTCTGTTTTTGACGCCTCAAGGCAAACCACTTGCTGTCGAATAGCAAGAGACCCAAAACCCCCAATCAGAACCTCTCTGGAACGCTGCCGTTTAGGATGCAGCCCTTTGTTGATTGTGACTTCAGCTCAAAGTGCTGTCAGGAACAGGAAATTGCATCACACGTAGCTTCCTGTTTAGAAAACCAAGCCTGTGGAAGTCCAAATATGCCTCTGATCATACACGGGCACATTACGTTCCCCCTCTCAAGCTGATGGAGGAGTGAACTTTTTCCGGTACACTCTGCTGTAAATCGAGCCACATCATTGTTTCTATTGTTGTACATTCCCTTTGTTCGTGTACACACATTGTGTTTGCTCACTGAGGGGACCGGTCGCATTTCAGGGTTCAAACAAAAACACAATTTCACGCTCTGATGCGCCATGATTAGTCATGAGGTTTTTTTTAATCCTGCCAGATTGATGGAGGTGTTCAACATGCTGCTGTGATTTCTGACTGTCACTATAAACATGGACAAAAGTACAATGTCCCAGAGCTAAGAACAGTTTACGGTCCTGTCTCAGCATCTAGTGGATTAGAAGGCATGGCCTAAAGTTTGAAGACCTGTATGATAAAAGTTATTATTATTATTATTATTATATGTTTCTAGCACTACATTATAATTCAGTTCATTATACTGGAGTTACTTCTCAATAAATTATGCGCTATTTGATAGATGGATGGATGGATGGGTGAATGAATAACAAAGCGATTGCATAAAAGAATGTACAGTGGGGTAAAAAAGTATTTAGTCTGCCACCGTTTGTGCAAGTTCTCCCACTTGTAATTTTTGTAATTGATGTAATTTTTATCATAGGTATACCTCAACTATGAGAGATTAGAAAAAGAAATCCAGAAAATCACATTGTAAGATTTTTAAAGAACTTATTTGCAAATTATGGTGTACAATAAGTATTCGGTCAATAACAAAATTTCATCTTAATACTTCATCTCAATACTACTCATGGTGTTATATACCCTTTGTTGGCAATGACAGAGGTCAAATGTTCTCTGTGAGGCTTCACAAGGTTTTCATACACTGTTGCTGGTATTTTGGCTCATTCCTGTTGATGTTTTGGGGCTGTTTCTGGGCAACACGGACTTTTAACTCCCTCCAAAGATTTCCTATGGGGTTGAGATCTGGAGACTGGCTAGGTCGCTCCAGGATCTTGCAATGCTTCTTATGAAGCCACTCCTCCGTTGCCCGCGCAGTGTGTTTGGGATCATTGTCATGCTGAAAGACCCAGCCACGTTTCATCTTAAATGCCCTGCTAATGGAAGGCGATTTTTACACAAAATCACTCACAATACATGACCCCATTCATTCTTTCCTAAACACTGATCAGTCGTCCTGGTCCCTTCGCAGAAAAACAGCCCCAAAGCATGATGTTTCCACCCCCATGCTTCACAGTAGGTATGGAGTTCTTTGGATCCAACTCAGCATTCTTTCTCCATTGGATTGGTTTCATCTCACCTTTTTTCATATGACATTCTCCCAATCTGTTTCTGGATCATCCAAATGCTCTCTAGCAAACTCCAGACGGACCTAGACATGTACTGGCTTAAGCAGGGGGGAATATCTGGCACTGCAGGATTCAAGTCCCTGACGGCACAGTGTGTTACTGACCAGCTCTCTGCACTAGATCACCCTGTGTGGTTCTGGGATTTTAGCTCACAGTTCTTGTAATCTTTTTGACCCCACGGTGAGATCTTGCGTGGAGCCCGAGATCGAGGGAGATTATCAGTGGTCTTGTATGTCTTCTATTTTCTAATAATTGCTCCCACAGTTGATTTCTTCACACCAAGCTGCTTAACTATTGCAGATTCCCAGCCTAATGCACGTCTACAATTTTGTTTCTGGTGTCCTTCGACAGCTCTTTGGTGTTGGCCATAGTGAAGTTTGGAGTGTGACTGTTTGAGGTTGTGGACAGGTGTCTTTTATCCTGATAAAAGATGCCATTAATACAGGTAACGAGTGGAGGACAGAGGGGCCTCTTAAAGAAGAAATTACAGGTCTGTGAGAGCCAGAAATCTTGCTTTGTAGTTTGTAGACAAATACTTATTTTACCGATGAATTTACCAATTAATTCATTAAAAAGCCTTCAATGTGATTTTCTGGTTTTCTCTCTCATAGTTGAGGTGTACCTACAGTATGATGAAAATTACAGGCTTCTCTCATCTTTTAAAGTGGGAGAACTTGCACAGGTGGTGGCTGACTAAATACTTTTTTGCCCCACTGTAAATAAAGATGGATGGATGGATGGATGGATGGCTAGACAGATAGACAGACTGTTGGATAAATGCATGGGTGGATGGATGGTAGAATGTATGGTAAATAAACTAGAAGGTTGATAAGAAAAATCGATGAATAGATGGAATGAATGGGTGGTCATATGGTAAATAACTCGGTAGATGGTAAGGTGATTGGTGGTGAATGGATGGTTGGAAAAATTGATGGATGGATGGATGAGTGATGAATGGATGATTGATTGGATGGATGGTTGGATGGATGAATAAGTAACTGAATATATGGTAAGAAAAACTTATCGATAAAGAACCATCAGCAGCAGGAAACAGGACCCTCTATCTATTGATCTGTGTTCTGGCCAGACCGAAAATGTTTTACAACTGAACGCTTTTACACACACACACACACACACACACAGTTTTTATTTAAAGGTTTTGTTGAGTCTTTTTTCTCAGTAATTGTGTGAAATGTGCTTGTACCCCTCTGTCCTTGTACTGATTCAGGAAGCGACCCTATGCCCATGAGCGAGTTCTCCACCACAGGACAGAGAACATTAAACCTGTTTGAGCTGAACAGTGACACATGTAGTGAATTTAATTATTGGTATTTAATTATTAATCATTTAAACCTTCAGAGACTCACAGCGAGCGCTGAGACGTTAAATGATATGAACACACAGTATAGCTGATGCTAATAAAATTCACTATCTGTGTTTAGCACTTTAACATCAAACACTCGTTAATACGGAAACGAGTTCAGCTGCTAAATCTTTAAACCAGACGCCTTCGGTCTAATCCGAAAAGAACCGGCATGGCTGCAGGCTTTCCTTTCATTTCTTAGACACACGGATAAACAAATCAAGCCTGTGATTAAAAACAATGCACCGGATTGTGTTTTTACCTCACACACACACACACACACACACACACAGAAACAAGCTCACCCTTTGACTGGGGTATGATAGACACCTGCATGCAGCTCTGACCAATCAGCATTCAGCTCCGGTTCCTCGGCTAACAGAGTGTGTGTCTTATCCGGGAGCATTACCCAGCATGCTGTGCGGCGGGGGATGAACGAGACCTCTGTTCACACAGGAAACACACACAGACTCGGGCGCAGTCTTGACTCCTGAACTATTAACACACGCCAGACTTGGATGTGTGTGCGTGTTAGACAGGGTTATACACAGTTTACACACAAATACACACACACACACATTTATCTAAAAGCTAGAAGTTAAATTCTTCAACGCTTCTCTCTCTCTCTCTCTCTCTCAGAATCAGATTAGTGGAGTATGAGTTTTCAGGCTCACTTTTTTATTCTTCTCTCTTCAGGTCACAGACAGTAAACAAAGCTCCGGATCGGACCTGCTCAGTTTTAGTAAGGAGTAATGCACCCCGCCAGCTCCCAATGCTAACTAGCTTCTTTAATAGCGTGCTAGTTAGCTGGAAGTGGACAGGCCACTCTGTATCGTGTTCTTTGCGTAGTTACGGTACATAAGCACTGATGACCGAAATATAGCCATATTCTGCTACATAAATGGTCAAATAAGCAACTCTCACAAATAATAATAAAATGAAAGACAGTGAATTTCATAATAAACAGATGCATTAGAAATGGGGGGGGGGGGGATTTATTTACATATTACAATTCTTTTGTGTATTGATTTTTTTTTAATCATATGCAGTATTTTAGCATTTGTAGCGGTAAAGTACTGCAGTTCCTCTATAATCCTACAGGTGGTGTTCTGTCAGGCTGCACAGTGTTCTGTATGGTCAGAGCGAATTATTTGCTAAAACGGTTTAGTATAGTATGAGAGTATGCTGGTCCCTTCGTAATTCTCATCCCTACTGTTTTTGTTACTCGTATTAATGCTTAAATTCGCCACAACAAAAAAAAATTGCCGAGCACTGTCATTTTTGCCATATGATCCCATATGGACATTCATGTACACACACACACACACACACACACACATACACACACAGCTTAAGAATGTAGGACAACCCATGTCCTCTACAATGGTCTTCTGCAGTGAGTGTACCATATAGTCTTTCTGGGTCACGTCTCCATACAGATCTCTCATACATGACACAATGTATAGGTGCCTGCTATTAATAACACACACACACACACACACACACACACGCACACACACACATAAACACACGCGTAACACACATCATGGCTGTTTGATAAGCAACGGTACAGACATAAAAATACATTTCAGTATTGGAGATGGTATATTACTAATGTAGTATACTATATTTTGAACTTTTGTAGACATGTGACTAGATCTAGACTAGGACGGCTTTGAAGATTAAGTAAGTTAGCCGTGAACAGAACAACGTGGACAATTCAGAGGTGATTCAGAACAACTTAGAACTAATTACTAAGGAGACAAAGTGGTGTTGAAGATGACATGACAATGACAAAGTGCTTCCGTGGCTGCTTTTGGCACTGCACTTTAGTAATTAAGGTCCCTTTCGCCATGCAGAACTGCGCGGGCCCATGGTGGACGGAGGCCATGACATCATGTGCAAAAGGTCAATAGTATAGTACAGCATATATGGTTTGTTATGATAGTATAGTATAGTATAGTATAGTATAGTATAGTATAGTATAGTATAGTATAGTATAGTATGGCATAGTATGGCATAGTATAGTATAGTATAGTATAGTATAGTATAGTATAGTATAGTATAGTATAGTATAAAATAACATAGTATATTATAGTATAACATAGTATAGTATGGTATACAGTAGTTTAGTATAACATAGTATAGTTTAGTATAACATAGTATAGTATAGTATGGTATAGTATAGTATTCGGTATACAGTAGCATAGCACAGTACAGTATATTCTATTATAGTGTAGTGTACTATAGTGTAATGTAGTGTAGTTGAGTATAGTGTGTTATCGTTCAGTATAATGTAGAGCAGTATACTACAGTGTAATCTATTATAGTATAATGCGGTTTACTGTAGTAGAGACTAGTGTGTTAACTTTTAATGTAGAGCAGTATGGTACAGTGAAGTGTAATCTATTATAGTGTGGTGTACTATAGTGTAATATTGTGTTATAGAGTATAATGTGTTATTGTTTAGTGTAATGTAGCGTACTATACTACAGTGTAACTTATTATAGTGTGGTGTACTATAGTGTAATATTGTGTTATAGAGTATAGTGTGTTATTGTTTGGTGTAATGTAGAGCAGTATAGTCGAGTGAAATGTAATCTATTATAGTGTAGTATAGTGTAATGTATAATAGAGTATAGTGTGCAGTGTAATGTAGAGTAGTGCAGTACAATGAAATCTATTATAGCGTATTGTGGTGTAGTAGAGTATTGTGTGTTATTGTTTAGTGTGGTGTAGAGCAGTGCAGTACAGTGTAATCTATTATAGTGTAGTGTACTATAGTGTATTGTGGTGTAGTAGAGTATTGTGTGTTATTGTTTAGTGTGGTGTAGAGCAGTGCAGTACAGTAAGTTGTAATGCAAAACAGATTAATCTATTACAGTGCAATGCAGTATTCTGTCATTCTCAGTAAATCTTTGAGTTATTGATCGGAAGGTCAGTGGTTCAAGCCCCAGCTCCACCAAGGGTCTCCACTGTTGGGCCCTCGAGCAAGGCCCTGCACTCTGACTGCAGCTTTCTAACACTGGGACTGAGAAGAATTTCACTGTGCAGTATATCTAAGGAATACAGTAAAGGCTAAACTTAACAAAGAACAGTGCCAGCAGCAGAATTCTCATTTAGAGCTGCCACACACACACACACACACACACACACATACCCACCCCCTTACTTTCTGCAGCAGCGCATCATTTATCCCCACTTTGTACTACTAGATAAATGGAGAGCCACACAATGATGCAATCTGCTGTGTTTAACTGCACTACTGCTTTTCTGTCTCTACAATTACTCCCGCTTACTGAACAACACTCTTTAAAACATAAGACTGTTCAGGCTCTTCGAGAACATTCCGACTGTTCAGTTCTATCACACTTTTCAGTGCTGTGGAGAAGCGGAGGTGAGAGAACCTGCTCGGAAATCCACCATCGCCGGGTCCAAGTGTTGAGTAACACCATGTCAGGATGTCAAATATTTTTTAAAAATACATTTCTCTGTAAACAGCTGATCACACAAACGCCCCCTCACACACACACACACACACACACATAAACACATATATACACACACACAGCAGCAGCTGTTCCTTCTAGCAAGACAGTGTAATTATTCAATATGTGATGAAAGCAACCAGCGGCGGCAGAAAAGCAGAGCGCGGTGCTGTTAAGTGAGAAAAAGATGCTCGTCAGCCCATTAGACTTCACAAACACTCACACACACTGTTCTTTCAAACAGCATTAGAACTGCTTTGACTGCTTCAGGCCTTATGGTGTCCGGTCACCTTCATATCCTTCACCTGCGTCTACACCCACGTCCAACCGACAGAAGCGTTCATTTAGTCTCCGCGCAACTTCAGAGTCTGAGTCATGTGTCAGCTAGATACTGTGTAAGCGTCACCTACAGATCCCACTGTTAGGCTTATATAAGACTTGTTTATTCTACACCACCTGGTCAGGCAATGATCTGCAGGGCTAAGTGTAAAGAAAGACGTTTGTCTAAGCATAAAGCTGAGACCTCGACTGTCAAAGGTTATATATTTCCGCTGTATTCGGCTTACGCGAGAGGATTTCGCATTTTCCTGAAGGTTTTCCCGTAAAATTAGCTAGCATTCAGATTGAGCAACATTTATTCCCTAATCTTCATAAAAACTGAATTGGTTATGTAGAGTTTCTCAGGTATGAGCGGAATTGGTCTGAGCTAAAGTCGTAGATTGGACAGCACGCTCATGCTGGCAGCAAACTTCAAAGTCTTTGCCAGTTGCCTCGTTTTAATTTTTATAAGAGGTCGGGGCTGTCAGAAAGCATCCAGAACTCTGACTCAGAGGTGATGTAAATAGAAAGTCATAATTCTCCCTAATTCAGAATTATTTTTTGATGACTAAAACAAACAGGTAGTGAAAACGGTTAAAGGAATATTGAAACGTCGAAGTATGTAACTAGCCAACATTAAGTAAAGTGGGAGTGTTCATTTGTTTGCCGATTTATTGTATCATACTAAAAAATATTACAGAATATTTTTTATTTAATATTGCAGTATGTTTGGATTCGAGGTTGTAGTTGCTTGTATATTGCAGTTCCTCTGTAATCCTGCAGGGGGTGCTCTGTCTAAACTATTCACATGTTGGAAGGCATGTAGCATCCTGTGTGATAGAAGCGAATGGTTTATAAATAAACTTAAAAAATAGACTCGCAATACAGATTGAATCGGAAACTAGGTATCGTGATAGTATCGTATCGGGCGATTTCCGTCCCCGGCATCTAGCAGTTCACACAAACTAAAGTGATCATGGAGCTTAGACACGCCAGTCAGGATGATAATAATGATAATCTACTGAGATTATGTACTGTATGATTAAGGTTACACTGTAATTACAACTAGCATTAAATTCTAAACAAACCTTTTGTAAGTTCTGTCTATCTGAGAAACATCAACCATAATCTCGTGACCCTTGTCAGTGTCCCGAAAGTGAAATCTCAAAAACATCATAAACAAGTTTAAACTCCGTATAATCTTTGACTCTTCATGAGCAGCAGCAGCATTGTTGTTTTCACTCAAGTGGGAGGGTTCCTAACACAGGGTCTCGTGTTTCAGTGCAAAATAAGGGCTGTGAGCAGACACGGTGGCAGGACGTGGGGCTTCAACCAGCAGAACCCGTTTGGTGGTGTGATTACAAACATGACCATGCAGATCAGAGCGTAGTGTGTTTGGGTCAATCGGACACCTCACTCTGTGGGTGCTATGGAGTTTAATGGATGCCTTTAAAGTGAGGAGAGGTTGATACATCTTTTCAAAGACAACTATTGTTGTTGTGTACAAAATGCCACATTGATTATGGGTGTAGTCGCGTTGGCAACAAGCTAAAGAAGGTCATTCTGGACTTCTCTAGTCCTCTATTCCACAGATTTAGGCGAAATAAGGAGATGATCCCAAGCAGATCGGTTTTGGATCCGCCAGACAGCGAAGGCTATTACACTTTCCTCCGAGGGGCATATGAAACTTTACAGGGTAGCAATCATGGGTTAAACCATTGTACCCATCTGGCAGAAACCCTAGACAGACCCGTTGTGCTGTGATTGATACTTTCAACTGAAAGCACTGCTAGTTTCGCTCCAGTAGAATTCGGTCCATAGACTGCTGTGGCATTCAAACTCACAATCTAAGCATGACAGGGTGAACGCTCTTATATCGCGTCATTAAGAGGAGAATTAGACCGGAGTAATAAAGTTATCCATCAGCTAAGAGGAGCAGTGCATCTACCCCACGGTTCTCCCTAATGTTCATGCTCATTACTCCTTCAATGAGTGCAACTCTAACAACCGTGCTTTTCCATAACTCAGTTCTTTAGTCCATCTAGTGCAAACATCTCTCTTAGTTCTTATTATATTTTAGAGGTTTTACCTTCGAGTCCAACCCAGGGCTGTGGTGGCTCAAACGGTTAAGGTTTATTCTGGGTTACTAATTGGAAGGTTGGGGTTTTAAGCCCCCAACACCACAAAGCTCCCACTGTTGAGTCCTTGAACAAAGCCCTCTACCTGCTCCAGGGGACGCTGTATCTTGGATGACCCTGTGCTCTGACCCCATCTTCCTAACTGGGATACATGAAAAAATAGTATTTCACTGTTCTGTAAGGTACATCTGAGAAATAATTAAATCTTAAATGCTTTCAGAGACAGAACTGTCACCTGTCAATCTTCATCAGGAAATAAACCTCGTCGTTTGCGCTTTCGCACTTTTTCCTTTTTATATGTATCTTTCACCTTGATATCACCCTGGCGACAACAAGTCGTACAGTCTGGTACCTTTTTTTTTTCTAAAAGCGAAGGTTAATGATGTCCACGTTGTGTCCTCCTTTCCTCCTCATAGACATAAAGTAGCTTTTTATAGGTAGATCAGCTCAGCAGCTCAGTCCGTTACACACTTTACACGATCACATCGCACTCTCGGAAATAAAGGCACCAGGTTATAATTGTCCATCTTACCTGCAAAGGCATATCCGGTGTATGAAGGTGTGTCACCAGAAAGAGGTTTTTTTTTTTTACACTATTATTTTTGCACTGTTTGTTACATATAGAAATAATAGAAACGATAGCAGTGTGTCAAGGTTCCTTTAGAAAGATTTTGTGCAGCAACACTGACATTTTAGCTGACTCTAAAGGTACAAAGGATGTAACATTCGGATATAAAGTTTACTATATACCTGGGAGTAAAGGTGTACTATTAGATTTCACACACCCTTTCATAATAAACAATCACATTACATTCTGAGATGAAATAAAGGTACCAAGCTATAATCTGCCTGGTCCCTGATGACGTACCTTTAGTGTCTGTCATACCTGTGAATGTGTATGTGGTAGTTTGTGTGCATTAAATACACCGTGTCACAAGAAAAGGTGCTTTTAATTATTAAATTATTTTAAAGATGTTTTTGCATCATTTCTTGCAAATACTGTAGGTGTTACAAAGGTTTGTCCTGTAGAAAGACTTTTGCGGGTATAGCAACACACTTTCAGCTGACTCTAAAGGTACGAACGATGCCACATTTTTGATGCAAAGTATATAGACCTGCAACGCAACTACATATATTTATAAATTACGGAGTTGGTTTGCCTTTTGCAGGTATAACAGCGTTTCTGTGAGGTCAGGCACTGATGTTGGACGAGAAGGACCTCGCTCACAATGTCCATTCCAGTTCATCCCAAAGGTGCTCGATGGGGATGAGATCAGGGCTCTGCGTTCGGGCCGCTCGAGTTCTTCTCATCAAACCATGTCATGTTGTAATGGAAAAGAGCCTTCACCAAACTGCTTCCACAAAGTTGCATAGCATTGTCCAGGATGTCTACGATGAAGCGTTAATTAAGATTGCGTTTCACTGGGGATGAGGGAATCAACTGATTGCTTGATTGATTGATAAATTGATTGATTTGAAACACATGATTTCATTAATTAATTAACAGGTTTGGACACACACGATTGTCCTGTATGTAAAGGTGTATCATTAGATTTGAGATGCAGCTCTCTATTGAGTGTTGTTAGTGCCACCTGAACAACAAGGTGAAGCAGCTTTATTTCTGAGAGTGTGGAGACTCAGGAGGACCTGATGAGAATCTAGAGCAGGCTGTCACACACTGAACCTCCTGGAGATCCTTCAGATAAATCTATAACCCCTCACAGCTCTGTACACCAGTGCTTCATCATCATCATCATCATCATCATTATTATTATTATCCAGATGCGCAAACATTCGATCCGACACACACACACACACACACACACACACACCTGATCCAGATCCGGATTGTGCCGTTAGTCTGAACTCCGCATGAAGGCGGATCCGGCTCACATGACTTCACCACAATCACGCATCGATCACCGCGCGCGTTCGCTCCATCATAACGGCGACCCGGTCGCTTACCGTGCGCGTCGCGAGCGCGGACTCCGAGGCTCCTGGAGGATCCTGACCCGGTCAAACGCCGCTCTCGCTCTGTCTCCGTCCCTGTCTCTCTCTCTCTCTCTCTCACTGTCTCACTGTCTAAACGCAGTGAACGACCGACGGAGCGCTCGAGCTCTCCGTGAAGAATGTGACGTCACGGAAACGGCGCGTCGGGGCGTGGATTTGTCGAGGGCGAGCGAGCGAGCGAGCGCGCGCATTCGCACGCACACACACATCTGTCCCACTATGCGCGCGCTCGAGAAATAATGACAGGAACTATTTTATTTCTAATGATATTTATATAAATTATTATAGCAGACATACATTTCTCTCACTGTGTCTGTCTGTCTCAGAAAATGTTATGTTCTGTATAATGAATGTCACAGATTTATTATTATTATTATTATAATTATTATTATTATTAGTCTGGATGTCTAAAATATTAAAGTATAAAGATTTATTTCTTCTAAGAATTAAAGGGACAATTACAGGGTAAAATTCACATAAAAATATTTTATTATTATATAATAATATATAATAATAATAATAATAATAATAAATATATAATAACTATATAATAATGATTAATAATAATTATAATAAAAGAACATCTGCACTTCTGAATTTCTCAGTTAGTTTCTATATAATAATAAATATGTAATAACTATATAATTATTATGAATAATAATATTAATTATAACATCTGCACTTCTGAATTTCTGAATGTTCGTTTCTATATTACCCACGATTCCATTCTATGTCGTGACAGTGGTGCAGTTCCTTAACTTCAGCCCCTCATGTGGAGAGCAATGCGGCGGAGCTTTAGTGCTTCAGTCTCCCGGGTTGTCGGTGTCTCAGAGAGATCCGCTTCCAAAGCTACAGAGCTTATAACGCTTGGGTCGACCTGACAAGCTCACCTCTCCATCAATCATGCTCACATCACCATCATGCTCACCTCATTATCACCCTCATCCCACCATTACCGTAAGGTTTTATTTCACCAGACCTGTCTCTCAATCATGCCCATCTCACCACTCATCTCATAAATCATGAAGAAGCACTAGCCAAGCAAGCCGAGTGTCATAAATCTGCACTGCTACAAACTACTACAGATACAGTTATTATAGTGACTCGATTTAACACTGATCGTTCAGTAGCACAGCAAAAATAAAAAGACGTACCATAGAGTATATGGAGTGAAATGACTCCTACATGCAAAAAAAAAAAAAAAAAAAAAACACAGATGTGAGTGTATAGTTCAGAAAGAGAACAGGATTTGTAATTGGTTTAATTTAAGCAGTGGGCATAGCAAGTTTGATTAGTTTAAGATTTAAGTAAGTGTTTGCTGCCCCCTGTGGAAAGAGAGAGGAACTGCAAGACAGGATGAACAATCAGACCTGTCCAACATTCAACTGTATTAAAAATCCTGATTAAAGGTTAACACACCATAATGTGCTTTCTCATCTTACGCAT
Organism: Clarias gariepinus; assembly: GCF_024256425.1. Classification (NCBI taxonomy): domain Eukaryota; kingdom Metazoa; phylum Chordata; class Actinopteri; order Siluriformes; family Clariidae; genus Clarias; species Clarias gariepinus. The sequence continues at coordinate 45,859,983 of NC_071101.1, read as the reverse complement.
GATTTTTATCTGTGCTTGTGATTTATTTTCTTTAACCCCATATAACCAAATCTACAAAAGGCTACACAGACAGAATGACACAAATACATATTTATTCACTTCACAGAAACACACAGCTTTATGAGTCCACTTTTAGAAGCGTTCAGTCACTTTTTGAGCTCGGCCTGTACTTCCTGATAGATCTTCTCCTCCAGTGAGGAAGTGTCGTACTCCTTGAGCATGTCGTACTTCCTCCACGGCTCCGCCCACTTCTGAGCGTGCTCCATTTGCTCCGGGGTCAGGCACAGGTCAAAGCGTATTCCCTGGACGTTAAACTTGGGACGCTCCCAGCGCTTGGACCACGGGCGCGGCTTCATCCTAACCTTCAGCTGCGTCATACAGAGAGAGAGAGAGAGAGAGAGAGAGAGAGAGGAAGGGAGAGAGAGGAAGGATGAGAGAGATGAGCAGTGTAAACTCTCAGAGTTAGAACACCACAGTAAGACAGTTTAGTCTCGTGCCCACCTCGTTGATGGGGACGTCCTGCGTGGGCGACAGGTGAACGGGCTTCATGTCGAAGTCGAAGGTGCTGTACTCAGGCAGGGCATCTCTCAGGTACATCAGGTTATCGTCCAGTCTCTTCTCCAGCTTCAGCACCTCGACGCGCTTTATCCGAGGGTTGTACAGCTCGTAGCAGATCTCCACTCCTGCATAAAAACACACACCACACACTCACAGTGCTGCCGAGACCAACGGACAATCACGGGCCAGAACAGGAGGAGTAGAGGTAGTCCTCGACCTACGAACATTCGAGTTACGACTTTCTGCAGTTACGAACAAACCGCGGGTCTACTTCCGGTTCAATCGCGGAAGTAGCTCGCGTGTATTATACAAAAAATAGACACTCCAGGGCACCAGATATCCAGAGATGCCGAAATTTACGATGATATACAATATCTTCAGTGTGTAAGGGAATGTGTGGAATGTCTAAAGTCGGGTATATTGATGTGTGTGTGCGGGAGAAATAAGTCGGCCTCACCGGTTTCAGTGAATCAGTCCAAGAGCACAATGATAGAAAATGTCTGTCCTATAAATCTGTTCTAATGGTGAAGAATCCTAATTTTGGAAATGAAACGTTTTCCCGAAATGAAACTCGTTCATAAGTTAGGGACTACCTGTAATAGGTAAAGTTTTTAAAAGGGGAGGAGCTTAATCTTTTTTTAATCTGATCATCTTGAAAATCAACTTGGCTCTTGAATTGATAGCTAGGTAACTGTCCAGCAACCTAGAAATCTGGTTCATAAATACTGGAAACCCTGATTCCTGATGTTTGTCAAAATTAAAGCTGAAAGTCTAACATATATTGGTGTATTGAGGCTACATATCCTTTGATCCTGACTGTAGCGGTGTAGTCACATGACCAAATTTCTACCATTCTAACCTCGCGTCCGAACTCACCCTGTCCGTCGATGATGTTCCTGAGGATGAAGGTGGCGCCGAGCCCCGCACCCGAGCGCTGGATGCAGATCCCCACGAAGCGGTTGGTGTTGTTGGCGGCGTGCGGGTCTGACGTGGTGACAGACAGGATGCTTCCTGAGGACAGACGGGTTACGATCAGACATCGTTCGTCCACCGGACACACAAAGAAAGTATTTCCGGGGATGTGAGAAAGGCTTCTTACCCACGTAGAACTCGGGGATGTTTAGCACTTTGCGTCTCTGGATCATGTCTTTGCGCTCGAGGGAGAATTTCAGCGGGTTCGTGCGCTGCCGAGGAGGAACGAACTCGGGACTGAGGAACCTGCGCAAGAAAAAGGTTGCAAACAAAACAGTGATCTGTTACACACATTCAGACCGTAGGGGGCGCTGAATGCTGGATTTCCAAATCCAGGTCCAGTCTGTTCCCTTCTTCACATGATTGGATGGATAAACATCCGTTTTTATTTATTTTTTTCCAACACCATCTCTACTTTACAGTTCAGAATGTTTTTTTGTTTGTTTGTTTTTTTAACCAGAGAAACGTTCTCACCGCCGCGCCGCTTCTTCAGGTCTCGACTTATCCACAATCACCGGTTTGGATGGAGGAGTGAATTTAGGCGGGTCGCCGCTCGAGCCTGCAGCCTGCAGCCGCACAGAGAACATGCCTTTGAGAAAAGAAGAAAAAACATCATCATGAGAATACGATGTTCTCATAATCAAACCCGGATTCCAGTGCTGGTTTTCTCGTCTGATTGGTCGAGCTTAATCGCCAGAGTGATATCATCCGACTAAAACGCCGCAGTACAGTTAAACCACTCTCTCACTTTTTTTCCCCGAACTGAAATGCTTAAGTGCTCCAGGGGTGACAGCTCAAAACTTACAAATCACTTGAATTCAAAAATTTTCCTTGTGATTGTCCTAAGACCTCGTAGCAGATCAGGATCAAATCCAGAAACGTGGGAAACGTCATCATGGTTGAGCTGATGAGTGATAAAACTTTCAAGGTAAATTACTGTCAATTAAAAAACATAAATGTAAAAAAATTTCATCAGAAGCGGAAAAGAATAACTAGAAGCGCGTTTATCAAATTAACACAGGTGAGATATTATCTTACACAGTGAGTGGAGCTTCTTCTGGATCTGTTTCTAAAACCTAAACACATCTGAATCCTTTTATTTATTTATTTATTTATTGTTTCATAGAATTGGTGTGTAAAAGAAACCAAACATCACGCCATTATCCAGACCTTCACAGATATACTATGGGTCAACCTTAGCACTTTTTAACCTTCATGAAATGGTGTAAAAAGTAATGAACCTTCAGTTTTGTTTTGTTTTTAAAAAACATGCTTGGATCGTCATCTTTTCTTGACACTATGCGATATAGCGATAAGATACTCTCACAATGCCGGTCAAACGAGCCACAACTCCCACGCGTGGCCCAGTGTGCTCTTATCTGTGTATGTTAATGGTGAGTACTCATTAGTGATGTTAACCATTAATTAGTTAATGGATGATTGATAATTTAAGTGTAAAACCTTGGCAGTTCGTTCCAGAGGTGAGTTATTAAGGCAAAAAATAATTGTACTGCGATACGAGATGATGTGAAAGCAGACAATCCTTTTTAAGACCCTCAAAATATTAGCAATATTACAACAAACATAAAAAACAAGCTCTTGCAAAACATTCACTGACTGAAAAAAATGTAAATTCGCTTTGCTTGGTTTTCCACCGATGCAAACAAGGTTCCTAGGTTGAACGTTCAGTTCAATTCGGTTACATCTACTACATCCACGGCGGACGCCCTGATCCAGACTGACTGACAGTATTATCTCATTACACATCTGCGCAGGTGAGGGTTAAGGGCCTCGCTCGAGGGGCCCAACAGCAGCGACTGCGGTGGTGGTGAACCTGGGACCTTCTGATCTTCTGATCAGTCAAGTTCAAACTCTGAATGGAGGCCTTTCATCCCTAACGGTTCTAGAAAACAAACAGCCAATCAGCATCCACCTGCTCAGACTGGCCGAGTTGCCAGATTGGGCTGAAATCAATCCTGATAATGATATAAAATTAGGCAAGTTTTGTTATGGTGTGTTTGTGTGTGTGTGTGTGTGTGTGTGTGTGTGTGTGAAAATAGTTAAAATTCCTAAATTTGAATTAGATTTTTTGTTTAGTTTTTAAATCTGAGTATTTCAGTACTGTGCGGCGCGTGCAATATAATGAATAAATAAACTAAATAAATAAATGTTTACATTTAAAAATACATTTAAATAATTTCTCTTCCAATAATTCCAAAACAGGTTACACTGTATTTTGCATTAAAACGATTAAACTGTGCGGATTTGGCAACCCTAGTACTAACCAAGCACGAGCCTGTATCTTATAGAACTTAGATATATAAACTGACTGCGTCACATTTTCCGTTATTATTACACACAACCCAATGATGTAATGTTTAGCTCGTAATTAATTTATCTTATTTATGAAGGGTGTTAATAACGTTTGAGGTTCCAGCTCTGCCCTCTAATTTCCTACTTACACACCGCGAAGCTAAAAAAATAAATAATAAATAAACAACACACATATTTAAATAAAAAATACATTAAAAGAGGGTCCTCTGATTACATACGTTCGCTCTTAAAGTCCACATTTCGTGTTAATCGTATCAGCGCTCCTGCCCTCTGTGCGCACGCCGCCATGTTCAGTCACGTGACACAATTACGGAAGCGGCAAACGGACAAACGACAAGCGTTCTTAAGAAAGGCGTTGTGTTAATACATTTTTTTCTCATACACAGATTTTCACGTATTTATTATTTAAAATTGAATAAAGACGAAGATTAACAAAGTAACAGAAACATTTTTTGAGCATGGATGTATTAATATTCATTATAAGAACCTATCTTTCTACCTTGAAAAACGCTAAAGTGCAATAATGTGGGTTGTCCACAAGGTGTCACCCGAGTCACATGCTTATTTTTCTTTATAACCTTCAGCATTGCTGGTATTTTTGCTGGTTAGAACAACAAAATTGTTATAATAATAACGTGACCAAAATATTTATTACTAGCGCTCACACAATTGTTTAATAGGAAAAGTGGAATTTTATCATATGTATGCAAAAAAAAAAATCTTTATCTTAAAGGACATGAAATATATTTTTATTCAAATGTTTTTAGTGAATTTGATGGTCGGTGTTTTATTTTTGGCACTCACAGTGTGATTGTTACTGTTGAAACACTTATATGAAGGAATAAAAATTCAGTGACCTTTAGTATAATAGTGAGGAGCGTCTGACTTTCAAAACCGAGCGAGGCCATTGTTCCTCACTCAGCGTTTTCAGGCCCCTCGAGGCTCGTCATCCACTCAGGATTGTTTTAATGTTAGGTTGTAACATTTCTGAACAAGCCCTGGTGCGCCGTGTCAGGATCGGCTTTCTCATAACACGTCTTCTTCACGTCTGAAGATATGCACGTTGTCAGTCAGCAAGAATCCCAGAATAAAGAACGTGAGGCTTAAATCAGTCATTTTCTGGAAGGTTACGCGCTCCAAGACAACAATACCAATGAATTATCTTGCATCGTCAGTGTTTTAGTTACAAGAGTAAAAGTTTGGGTGTAGAAAAGTGTAAAGAGTGACGTAGCTCCGCTGAAGCACTGTAGATACAGATGTTTTGGAACACACTGGGTCTCCTGATGGTAGAACCAAAACTCATGGGTTGGTGATGTACCTGAACCTCCTGCATGAACCAATCTGTAAAGGCCTTTGAACAATAAGTCCCCTAAATACAAACATTCGAGTTACAAACCTTCAAACATTAGTGCATATTTAATCACGGAAATTAGATCACATGTCCGGCGTACGTTGTCACGTGCATGCAGCATGTACTGCACAGTATTAATAATACTGTATAGAGTACAGTATTGCAGTACAACCCCAGGATGTCCGGAAGCAAGTGTAAAAGCAGCGGCGATAAAGCTGGCACTGCTTAGGTATTGTAAGATTAAAGTGTTTTTGTGTTTTCTTTGCAATCGGTGCTAAAAAGTGAATTTTCCTACAGGATCATATGACAGCATTTTCCATAATACTTAACACTTCCTATCTCCTGATTTATGCTTCGCTTTTTGTAAATTTTATGATTATATCCTTTTATGTTTCAGATGAAACTCGGCCAGTTTGAATTTCACATGAAAAGACATTAACCTGAAAAAGCGTATTATTATAAAATGCTTTTGACATGGTTACAGACACTACAGATTTAATTTTTTTTGCTTTTTAAGCTTTTAGCAAAAAACATCTCTCATGCAAAGCTCCGTTTTAATGTGTTAACAATAATTATTGGGCTGGTTACAAAAAGTGATGTTAACTAAATAAACTATAGTTTTCTATGTTTTATGGCCACATACTGTAACACGAGGTGTGTGTCTACTTTGGAGCATTTAAACTAAACCACTGTTTTTAGTAATTTAGGGGGGAAAAATCCTTTATTTTGCGCAGAATGTTTTTATTTAAGCAACAAGTCATACATTTCTAGAAGCCTACACCAACATGAATATCAATACTTAGAAAGAGATGTGAATAATCAGCTTTTTAAATGATTATTATTTGAAACGTGACAGTATAATGCTGAAAAATGGATGTTTTTGGGGCCACATATAAAATCATTTGCAACTTGAAATGTTTAGGGAAGTAAGATCGGTCACTTCCATATTGCAAATACAACTTCAGAAGTAGCTTTACATTTTCTGCACATACATTTTCCCTATAATAAAAAATAAACAAATAAATAAATAAAATCAGCACCAGTCCTGTCTGTCCAGGCTAAAGGTGTCTGTTTTTGCTTCTTGCATGCCTGAGTTTAAACTCCCTCCTGGTGGGAGGAGCTACATCAGGTCCGACTCCGCCCCCTGCACATGGGGGGGGGGGGATTTTTTGGGAATTCTGTAGTCCATCCCTCTGGAATACTTTACGGAGTTTAGGACCTCGAAGCAGCACCACATCCATCCCCACACACACACACTGAGACGGACAGAGAGAGTTCTGTGCGCAGCTCTTTCCGCCCTGTGGCCCCCAGATGCTGCGCTCGGAGCTCCGGGTTCTGCGCCTCTCCCAGCATGTTCCTCCCGGATGTGGCTCCTCAGTGCGCGCTCGTGCTCGGGTTCACCTGGCTGGCCGCGCTCGCGCACACACCTCCGCAGACCTCAGGTGAGCGCCTCTCCACTCGGAACCTTTCATCTTCTCATCTCGCTGCTGCCTGTCCCTTTGATGCGCTGTAACTCTTTGAAGTTGGTTTAAATGTAACCAAAGGGCAACAGTGTTACTCTGGCTGGTCACGTGAGCGCGTCTCCTGCGCTTCTCAGGTGACTGTTACCTGGCGCGCAAAGATCACGTGGTGTCACATTAATAGGCTTCTTTTTTTTTCTTTTTTCTTTACTCCTCCATCAGTGGATGTTATTAAAAGCTCCAAATCTGGCTTGGATGGGTGCAAAGCATGATGCATTGTAGATGTGCAACAAGGATAGGGTTGGTTTGGGTGTGTTCCTGTCCCTGTCTGCACTCACCTGGGGCACTGATCACTAATCAACTAATCAGTACAGGAATTCCTGGTACACGGCAGGGTAATTTGGAAACACCAGTTAGCCTGATCTGCTTAGTCTGATCTTCAACTTTCAAATTGGTAGGAGGGAACCGGAGTACCTGGAGGAAACCAATCAAATACAGAAATGCCCATGCTAATTTTATGCATTCTAAGATGGGAATCGAACCTGGACCCTGAAGGTGCAGGGTGACGGTGCTAAGCACTACACCACCGTGGTGTCGTGCTAAGCACTACACCACCGTGGTGTCATGTTAATTTCCCCGGAATTATAGGGGCATTCAGGACACCTTGGTGAAAAGTGAAAGACATTTTCTGGGCTTGGTGATTGACCATGGAGACATGTCTGTGTCCTGGAATTAAATAATATAGTAATTGGTGTATTTCTGTGGTAGTATTATTATGATCTTACACATTAATTAAAGTTTTTCTCAGGAGATTTCTGTTGAGGTGAATAGTATAGAGAACGTAGTTGTTGTTGATGTACTGGGTGTGAAAGCAGGAGTCCTGGCCTGCGTCATTAGTGAAGCAATAAAGTGTTAAAGAGCCTGAGAGACGGCTGTAAAGAGTCCTAATGGACGTGTGGATTAGAGAAAATGACTGGGGTTTAATGAGAGAATGTGTGGTGTGTGTGTGTGTGTGTGGTGCCCTCACTGACTCCTCAGTCTGTGTGTGGGTGTTTTGTGTGTGTATTGTTTCAGCTTTAAGATCGTATACGTATCTTTTTTACCTGTTGATGTCGTTTATTCTTTAAAAAAAAAAAAAGGTTCAGGAAAAGTTGAACCTCTGTAATCTTTTTTAGGTGACTTTACCTCATACATTTTCTAAATTCTTTAATTTCGGGATACGCATCATGTTAAAATTTTATCCGAAATATAAAAGTAAAGCCCAAAATTTGTCTCAAAATATTTGCTCATTTTGAATCCCTTCCAAAACTGACATCATAACTATTATGCTCCTTAGCAAAACCATTGTGTTAGCGATAACAAAATTGGAAATTTAAAAAGGACACGGCTAAGTTAGTTAATTATGTTCAGGGAGGAGTTTTGTTTCTCTTTAGCAGTGTTTATTTTGGATTTTCAATTTATTTATCATACCCACGATTCTGGTTAGCTAGGTCAGCTGTTTTGCTAGTAATAACCTTGTACGTGATTTTTTTTTTTTTTTTTTTTAGCAAACTATTTTGTCAGCAGGAGGTTTAATTAGCTACATTATGTTAGCTATGTTGGAATAACCTTCTGTGGTAACTTTTTGCTTAGTCATTTAACATTTAACTCAATATTTCTGTCTTATGTTTGTTTTGACGTCATGAAAAAGTCACGTCAGCTCGTTTCTTGCTTTCACACAGCAAGTTTGTTCAAAGGTGTGGTGTTTTTTGTTTTGGGAGGATGTTTAGTAAGATGAGTATAATTGACTACCTCATTAAAAGCTTACTGTGGAAGGTAAGCAAATAGCTAAACATTGAATTGGAATGCTAACTCGTTTGTTGTTAGGAGGGAAACTAGTCTAGCTCGTCAGGTAACGCTAACCTCACGTTTTATAAGTTTAGTTCAGTATACTCCTGTGGTATTTCGGGGGTCTAAATCCTGCGCTCGCGTCCAGGTTTGAACCCGTGGTGTTGGTTTGTTTCCTCGCACCAGACCATCAGACATAAGATAAGAGTTCAGGATGTGTATTAGCTCCTCATTGGCATCAGATTACTTTAGAAAGTCATGGATAACGTTTCTGCTAAGCACAGCCTCCAACTAACGGAATGAAAGATTGATTTAACATTCATGTCAGAGCTGCTACTCATGATCACTGCTGTTCATTTATTCACTGTATATACTGTATATTACAGTCAACCTGTTGGCTGTTGATTGTTCACTTTTTGCCGCTCTCTTGCATGCTGGCTTGATAAAGTCGTGTGGTTGGTGTGTTCTTATAAAAAGTGAGCGGTTCTTGGCGAATGTACTGGAACCCAACCCTTATCCTGCTCGACTCGGTCTCATTATCGTGTGTGTTTTGTTGTTTTGAGCCAGACCCACCAGGGTGCTACAGTGAAAGCCGAGGTTCCCTTTAGCGGTTCAATAGGATGTGTGGCTGTTAAAGGGTCAAAAGGTCAACTGAGGTCAAACCATTTCTAAGCATTCCACCCTCGCAAATGACTTCTTTATCTCTCTTTCTCTCTCTTTTCTCCATGTGGACAAAGACAAAGCAGGAGCTGTGCTGTAACTGTGCCGAGTTATAACAGTTATATCAGCACGGTTTGATTTCAGGTCTGTGCAGTTGTGTTGTGAAAATCACTTTGTGGTTATTTTGCCGCATAATGTGATTGGGAGTTAAAATGTGATATGTAACTTTATAAATTTAATAGAAACTCCCAGAAGTTCCTGACTGTGTGTATGTTGGCTGTAATCAATAACAGGACGCGATAAGTGCGCAGGTGTGTATCACTGTTTTGATTTTTTAAGATAAATTGTGCAGCAATACATGAGATCAGAACCACTTTTTCCTGATGCGTGAAAGAAAAAAGATTAAGAAAACAATTTAACAGATTTAAGTGTTTGAGGGTAAAATAAATTATAATAAAATGATGTAATTTATTGCAATATCAGTGAGGTATTTATAAAGATTAAAGAGGAACGAGCCCAAGCACCTCTGAGCTCGGGAACTCCGGGACTTTTTAAGAAGACGACAAGGAAGGAAAGGAGTGTGTGTGTGTGTGTCCGTGCGTCCGTGCTTCTCTACAAGAAGATATCCGGAGGTGGAACTTGATACCCGTGCCTTCTGTCCACATGAAAGACCCCTCCATCACCCCTCCTTGTACTGTGCCCCTTCACCCCTACACCCTCTTTCTTCTGTCTCTATGACACACACATATACACACACACACACACACACACACACACACACACACACACACACACACACACACACTTTTTTCCTCACTAATCCAGTGCCAGTAAAGGACCTGGTGAACCTTTTCACAACATGGGCTGTTAAGTTTCCACCGGGTTATTAGCCAAACTTTTACATAATCAGAGTAAAAAAAAAAAAAGTTCTACACATTGTTTTTGAAATCTGATTGTGTAATAAATCTGGCTGGAAAAATCAGACCCCGATGGAAGCAGTAGTGACGTGCAGGATGAGCCTTTGTTGGGTTTGGGTGTAGATTTTGAATGTGTGGCTGCAAAAAAAATACATAAATATAAATAAAAATAATTTTAAAAAAATAGCATTAGTGGTATTAATTAGAGAGGGGGAGAAAAAACGATTTGGCTATGAATCATGATTCTTTTGTGTGCGGATTCACGTATCGCCACACTGAATAGATTTTTTTATTTAATTTTTTTAATTAAAATTATGTTTATAATAGAGATGAACCGGTCGATTGGCTGAATTGGTAAGAATTGTCTGGTTTTCAGTTTAATTGACTGTCACAGTCAGATATAAACGATTCTGTATCGAGCGCAGAATCCTCAGAGTGGAGCAACAGAAACGTGTTTTTATGGCACTACATTAACAAAAATTAAGAATGTTAAAAGCCTTTTACTCCAAACTCTGTAAGTAAATTAGTCTCAAAACCACACTTACACCAGTCTCACAACACCACAAGTGCAAATATCTCAAAAATCATGTGCGTTTAGAAGCTGCCTGCCCCCTTACTGTTACGTCTTAGGAGACGTTTAAGGCGGTATCGCATCAATGTTAATTTATAATCCTACAGGTGACGCACTGGGAACTATTTACACATTTTCATCGGGTGTGGTGGGAGTGAATTATTTGCCAAGTTTGTTTAGAAATAATAATTATGGTGAATGACCGAGATACGTGCTGCTCAGTTACATATTAAACTCTTGTATTTGAAGTTAGTTTTTATTGTTTAAATGCTGCGTTTTGGTTTTAAGTGAGAAAACGAATGTTATAAGGAACGCGGTACGTTTAATTACTCATTACACTTTTTTTTTTAAAGGTTTAAAATTGTAAAACATTGAGGTGAAAAATGTAATATCGAATCATGGATTAATAAAATAGTGATTCTCATCCCTAGTATTAATTATCTCAGACTTTCTCAGAGAGTCCAGACGAGCCCCCAATTTTAGTTTAAAATTTGATGAACAAACTGCTTGTTCTTTTTGCTGTACTTTAAAAAGATCAATAAAGTGTTGGAATGTTCTCTGGTTTATTCACAAACAATAAGAGGTTACAAGTCCTTAGTAAGCCACTAAGTAAATACATGGGTTTATTACAAACACCTGGACATTCTACAGTACATGGAGGACGTGAGGGATACGTCCAACACAGAGGCATTCGCATTGTTCTATAGAACATCTGGCGAACCACAGGAAGTATTGCCATATAAGGAATGAGGAAGACCTCAAGGGGGAGCATGCTAAAGCTAATGTAGGTAAAATATCAGAAATGGCACTCGGAGTAGGCTAAGCTAGCCAGTTTTTCATTAATTACGTTTTTCAATTAATATTTTAGCTCTAGTTTACATGAATACTTTTTGCCACTTGAGTTGCTTCTGTGATGGCGATTTTTTTTTTTTTACCCCATCAAAAAAAAAAAAGCAACAAAGTTGTTTTTGAACTTAAACTCTGTTGCTACATCTTAACGTTGACGAAAACTTTGCTATTTTATGAACCAAAGTCTTCAATCATGTCTTCTGCGCTTAGAGTTATGTTTTTCTGGGTGTGTTTACTTCTTTTATGCTAGCTGATGGTTAGTAAACAGCTAGCATGATTCTTTTTCAGAATCATTAGGTTTGTTTTTGATTAGGTATGCATTTAGCGTAAAAGATAAATCAAACACGTCTGATTAAAAGCTGATACAAGAAATCAAATTCAAATTCAAATTTTATTTGTCACATACACAAACATACACAGTACGAAATGTAGTGAAATGCTTATACGACTGCCATTGACCCTAAAAGAGCATTAAAGTTTACAAATAAGAAATAAGTATGAATAAAAGAAATACGATAGAAATTAAATAAAAAAATTAAATTAAACTAGGAAAAATAGAACTAAAAATAAAAATAGAAATGTGCTAGGAAAAATAGAACTAAAAATAAAAATAGAAATATGATGTACATAAATTAGCAGTTAGCGTAAATGATGCTGGCTATCTTGCTGCTAGTCAGGCTTGTCTTAATAAGTCTTAATTATTATATTAGCTAGCATGCTTTTAATTATCTGCTATGTAGAAAATCCAAACAAGATTACAACTGCTACTTAGCATATTAGCTAGCACTCTTCTAATTCAGTGCTATAAAGTGTATTCATACTATAAGTGTATCAGGAAGATTTTCTTGAGCCCCGGTTTAGCAAGTGATGTCCTACAACGTGACCGCTCGGACCACCGATCAGCTTCCATTACTGTAGCGATTAAAGTTTACGTAACTTTACCTGAATTTGAGTTAATGTTTCTCTCTCTCTCTCTCACGCACA